>NC_034438.1:67638135-67898554 GCF_002078875.1 Numida meleagris
GGGGAAAAGGGTTTTGGTGCATTACTTCTTTCCTCTGGATCAAAGACACCGGAAGATAGCCACTGAAATTAACCAATGATTGAAAATAAAGAAGGCATCAAAACAACAGATCTTAGGCAAAAAAAAAAAATCAAGCTTCATACTTATTCATAATATTCTTCACTGATCTCCCACATAGTTTTCAAATTCCAGGGATGCAAAGCAAAAGTTACTACTTCTTCCCTATAAAGACAGCCTCAAGCAGTGGGCCCAGGAGAACCTCCTTGGGTTCAGCAAATCCAAGTGCATGGTCTCATTTACAGAGCACCTGCTATTAGTACAAGCTGAAGGATGAAACGATAGAGCATAGCCCTGTCAGAAGAGTCTTGGAGGTGCTGGTGGTTGGAAAGCTGGAACGACAGCAGTGTGCCCTTGCAGTAAGAAAGCTAACTGCATCCTGGGCTGCATCAAAAGAAGCATGGCCAGCAGGGTGAGGGAGGTGATACTGCCCCTCTGCTCTGCGCTGGTGAGGCCTCACCTGGAGCACTGCTTCCAGATGGGGAGTCCTCAGTACAGGAGAGACAGGGACCTGTTGGAGCACATCCAGAGGATGGCCATGAAAATGATCTGAAGGACAGGGCACCTCCCTTACGAGGAGGGAGGGAAAGAGCTGGGGCTGTTCTGCCTGGAGAGGAAAAGGCTCTGGGGAGACCTCAGAGCAGCATTTCAGTATCTAAAGGGGTGAGCTATAAAAAAAAAAAAAAGGATGGAATCTTTAGCAGAGTCTGTTGCGACAGGACAAGGGGAAATGGTATCAAACTAAAAAAGGGGGAAATTCAGACTGGATATATGGAAAAGTGTTATTAAGATAAGGGCGGTGAGGCAGTAGAACAGGTTGCCCAGAGGGCTGGTGGATGCCCTGTAACTAGAGATGTTCAAGGGAAGGCTGGACAGAGCTCTGAGCACCTGATCAAGCTGTTGGTGCCCCCACTCATTGCATGGGAATTGGACTAGATGCTCTTGAAGGTCCCTTCCAACTCAATGATTGTATAAAAATTTCCCATCCAGTTTTCAGTAGAAGCATACAGTTTGTACCACAAAAACACTGTCTTTTTTCAGAGGCTTTGCACTGTTATCAAAACACACTGTCACTGAGAGGCTGCAGTAAATGTAATATTGTGAATGGGCAACTTTACATCCACTGCACAAGGCAAATCCTGTTGCATGACAACACACATTTCCATCTATCACATATCAGGTATCTATTTTTCAGCTATTTTCTCTGATAAGAAGCAACTCCAGAGCTTTTCAACATGTGATAACAGAAAACCTGAAGGATTTTGTCTCCAAAAATGTCAACATTTCAACAGTCTAGCTGACAAAAAATGTTCTCCAAATAGAACTATTAACGTATTATGACCTAAGGCAGAGATCTGCAAGAAACTGGAAGGGAGCAGCAAGAACAAGGGAAGAAAAGGAGAGTCCTGAGAATGGATGGCACAGGGAGGAATTATTTAAGAAAGTTTATTATTTAAGACTGGTCTCAGAAAAGGGGCTATTGTGGCTTCTTCTGCTACCTCGCAAAGAAAGAAAGAGGGACAAAAAAAAGGCTGATAGTAAGTGTTACACTCAGAAGAACAGTAGAGGAATTCAGTCTTTTTGGTTACTTCTTGATGGAAGCTATCACAGAGCACCACTTCACACCACTACTCAAAGCACGCATGCCTGTCCCACTGTTTACTGAACCCCAGCAGAAGCTAACAAATGAACAACATATAACAGCTGCTGTGCTAATTTAAACAAACAGACAAAACACTGCACCTGCTAGCTGGTTACCTACTTTGTCAGGGGAAAAAGAAAAGGTTAAATTCACTGGAGAATTTTCAAAGCCACATTTGTCCAACAGAAAAAGTATTCTCTCTAGCCATTACTTTGTCATAGATACATGTTGATGTCATCAAGATAAAGAAAAGCTAAATTATTTCAAAGCACAGCATACTACAGTTTATTTCTCAAGAAATTTACCCTTCCTGTTTTTTTTTTCCTCTGTGTTCTAGTTTAATCTATTTTATTAAACAGCATCACCAATGTTTTATAGGAAAGTGACTTAATGTAATGAAAACAAAGAACATATGAATTATACCATGGAAATCACACATATTCCACTATTCCTGTAACTTCTGTCCTGTCTGCTTATCTTTATTTGGCTTTTAGAACAAATGGATAATGATAACCATTTCTGAAATGCTAGAATAGAAGCTTGATTTCCACACCAGTTTTAGTGAGGAAAGACTTTTAAAAATGGATTCATTCAATAACTCAGTAACTACTTTCTAACAATTAACGCTACCCAGAAGGGTTTCTTACCTCCCAGAATTCAGACATCAAGATTAGCATTCACTGGCCAGAAACATTATGAAATGTACTACTCGATCCCTGATTACAAACAATATATACCTTAAGATTACACTTACAAATTCAAAATTACACCCTCATAAAGGCTTTCATTATTTTTGTTTTAAATCCTGACATTTATCATTTAAATTAATATCCATGACTAAATTAATGTTCCTCTACTAAAAAGCATTAAATATTTTTTTGAGAAATATTATGGCTCTTTTCTCACTCTCCCTTCATACTTGTATAAGCGCAACATTCATTACCATTACTTGCTATTATCACAGTGAAAATAATCAATTTGGATGTCAAATTTAAAAGGCATTCTGCTCCATGAGAGCCAACAATATAAAATTATTAGTGTGAAAGTCCTCTCTCTTTTCTGCTGCTTTACACCAAAACCATTTGTAAATTACCTTTGAGGAAAAAAAAAATCTCTTCACGTAGCCAGAATACCTCCAGAAGAAGCAGAATCCTCACCACCTAGCAGCCCTCCCTACCAGCCACTAGCACACCTGCAGTGTTTTATACCAGTCTTCCCTCTGTCATGGTTGATGCAATTATATGCAGCTGGGCCAGGACAGCTGGCCTGAGGCACTCCAATGCAGAACTCAAAAAAAAAGAGTGTACACGTTGAACTCTCACCTTCCTGATGTGATCCATGGAATGCACTAAATCATAGAACTGTGCCCTCAGTGGAGGATAACCATAAGAACTTGAATATTTGCCCCAGCCAGGCTGGGATGTGTCCCCCTATTGTAAATATGGCAGTAAGTTTTCCTAAGCCTTGAGCACTCATGGGCAGACACAGAGTGACTTAGCTTACTGAATCTGTAAAATCTCATTCCCCTGGGACATGCAGTTCCAATGACCAGCACTGTTCAGTTCTCCCAGCACACATTAGAAATACTTCCACCAGAACATCCCTTAAAAAAGGCTGCATCATTTGCAAGCCACTGTTTTACAGCATTCTCCCTTATGAGGAAAGGCGGAGAGCTGGGGCTGGTCAGCCCAGAGGAGGGAAGTCTGTGGGGGAATCTCATCCATGCTTACAGATATCTGACAGGTGGGAGTCAGGTGGATGGGACAAAGCTCTTTACAGCGGTGCCCAGTGGCAGAACAAGGGGCAGTGGGCATGAAACTTTCCATCTCAACATGAGGAAGAACTTCTTCACTGTGAGGGTGACAGAACACTGGAACACGCTGCCCAGAGATGTTGTGGCATCTCCTTCTCTGGAAACAGTCAAAACTCTCCTGCGTAACCCATGGAACCTGCTTTAGCAGAGGGTTGAACTGGATGATATCCAGAGGTCTTTTCCAACCTCTACAATTCTGTGATTCTGTAATTCTTAATTTCAGGACAGAATGAGTCATTTGTCTTTCCCCACCCTTCTCCTCTTATTGTATATTTTATAAGCCTTGCTGATGTGAAAATGAAAGTTCTTTTATTCTTCTCTAATCTTTAAGTAAAATGTTCAGAGGTCTCTGATGAACAATGAGATAGAAAGCAGGCACAGTAATTCAAACAGTAATCTATGGGCATATATATCATCCTGCAACGGTACATTAATCACTATCCTTAAAAGACAGCACAGCAGTGATGAAGTTTTTTCAATTGTGTCTACTGCAACTCAGCTATATTCAAGTGTTTTTAATCTGTGCCATTACATCTGAAGGTAATAACTATATTTTAATCTGGCAATCTTTGCTATCCTCTTCCTTGATATGACTGGAAAGAATCATAAACAAAGGAGAGGTGACTTTTGCATTCAGCAAGTATGTGAATGCAAAAATACTGGCATGCACACAGAAGTTATCTACAGAATATAGTATTAACATTACCTCTAAAAGAATAATTCATTCAAGCCACTGAAAATAAAACTTTCTATATAAAAAAGAAAAATAGAGCAGGAGGGAAAGACATATTTTCCAGCCAGCTTTAATCCTGGCTCTGAATGGACTGTATGTCTGTTCAGTATACTTCAGTAATAAAAGGTGAAAAGGTTGGAGAAAGAGGTGAGAGTTAATCTGTTAAGGAGAGATGTTGAAAGCACACACACACACACACACACACACACACAACAGAGAAGTAGCTGGGCTGATAAAGTACCCTTGATATTCAGAGATATCCAAAAAGCCTTTCAACGATCGTGATATTATACTAAAGCAAGAAAATAAAAAACATACCAGCCTTTCCATATTCTTACCTATTGCTTTGAAAGGAGGATTCATCTTAAGAAAAAATGTCAGTCCTGACAAAAAGGTTTTCCCTACATTTCTTTCAGGAGTTTACTTCAGAAAAGAGTGTATTAAGGTATTATTAGAAGGGCATCATGACTAACTGAAGTTATCATGGGATATTTGATAGGTTTTTGAAATGTCTTGTTTCTTGCTTATGTTCTTCTCCTCCTCCCCTTCTTCACCTTCTCATTCTCTTTCTCCTTCAACTTCACCTTCAGCATCTTCGCTCTCTCCTCTGACCTAAGTGTTCCCTCTGCTGTTTCTTACTATTTTACTTCCTTCCTCTTCTGCCTCTCTGGCATATTTTGCCATTTCTTGAGTTCATTTTCATCAGCTTTGCTGACTGGCTCACCTCTGTCCTGAGCTGTGTCCGTGGGAGCCATTGGTGGAGATGGCATGTGGCAGCTATGGGTCTTTTCCCACAGAGGAGACCCCTGCAGCCCCTGCATTGCCAACACCCTGCCATTATCATCCAGCACAAACTCCTTTTCAGACCTTGGAAGACCTCTATACCCTGCAGACTCTCTTTTAAACAGAGTAGGCATCTCTGATGGGTTTGGAGGGTTTTGTTTGCCTGCTTGATTTAAAAGAGAATAGGGAAAGGGAAGAGGTGAATACACTCACTGGGAGTTTATAGATAATAGGCAGAGAGGAAATCTCTCCTTTGTGAGTTGTTCTAGAGGCAGGTATGACTTGCCAAGGACCTCACCATTACTTACGACACCTATCGTCTTGCTATCATGTCCCTCTTTTCTCTCTATTTGTGGTTGGTGCCACCTCTTAGAATTAATTCTTCTGCTCCTCGCAAGTACAGTTTTAGGGTCCAGAAGTTGCTCTCTCATCTCAAATGTTTGTAGGGAATTCCACAGGCATTAGTTGCAAAAGGTATGTCCAAATATAATTCCTTTCTTATAAACTAATATTTATTTAGTACAATTAATCATGACAAAATGTCATCTCTGGAGAATGCTGAAATTATTGTGACATCCTTCCACAGGCTTTTGTAACAGGATAGAAATCACGACCACTTTGCAAGCACACTCAGTGTAACAAATCCCTTGTAGTTCTGTAATGCTTTTACCCTGTCACCCAAACACTTGTCCTGTCGGGTGACAACAAGCCTGCTGCTGTAGGTGATGACCAAGCCATTGCTCCTCAGCCTTCTGCTTCTGAAGAAAATAACCACAATGGAAAGAAAAAAAAAAATTAAAGGGGGAAACTAGTTAATAGCTATGATAAGGGTATAATAAACATGGAAGGACTTTTTTTTTTTGAGCTGGGGGGTTGCAGGACTAACAGGTCCTCCTTCTTTGGAAGTTCCCTTGCTTGATTATATTTAAAAAATAAAATCTGAACTAAACTAACAGTTCTTGCAGATCTTTTCTAGTTCTAATGTGATTCTAGATTCTAGTTCTGTGATTCTAGAAAGACAGTGAATCACAGGTTAAAAGAAAAATTACCTTTTAAACCATGAGTAATGTGCTCTGTACTAATGCAAACTCAGTAAGTTCTATGATAGCTTCAACTGTGCTAAAAGTCACTTTCCACCAAGATTAGCCTGTGTTCCTTCTCAACCTCTTCTTGGAAAATGGCCTTACATATTCCATACCTAGCAAATAGCACATTTGTGTGAATCATGCCATTACACAGAATTTCTGTCTCTTCTAACATGTTTTGTGACTCAGACCAACATTATTTCATAACCAAACATAGGTTTCTTTAGAAGCATTTATAACTGGAAACAAAATATCGGTTAAACATCTTATGCTGCTCGTCTGATACCAACCCTTAGGCCCTCGTGTTATTTACTCTATGATGACTTATCAAATAGCTCAGCCATGCTATGCTTTCATCATTTTTCTTGTCGTCCTCTTTTTTGGTAAAAGGAATGATGGACACTTATACTGAAAATTAAAATTTATTCTGTTGCTTTGGTACCAACGTGCTAAAGAGAACTGTACCCATGCAGTAAGGTTAGAAATACAGCTTACTCGGACACACCACACAATTATCTGCAGTGCTCATTGTAGAGGCAAGAGCCACTGATCTTCAAATGTATCCTTTCGGTGTACAGTAAGATACAAGGATAGAAGTTTTTGCATCTCTTAAACAGGTTAAAAGTATATTAACTGCACCTGCAGATCAGCTCAAGCCAACCAGTTGACAAGAGAGTGGTTCATTCTCGAGTAAGCAAAAGTATTTCATGGGTCAGGAAATTCTGAAATCAAGCTGATTTAGCCCAGTTTATTTTCAGTGCTCCAATTTGACTTCAGTAGCAGCAAGGATCATTCTGAAAATAAACACTTTCTGAATGAAACACATTTTTCAATTCATAAAATTAAACACTGGAAAAGATAATCAAAATATGGCATAGATTACAGAAGTAAAAGGAAAGAAAGATGGTTAGAAGGGGAAAAAACTCTTCAGGTAGGGGAAGGCACTCTTCTTTCTGTTTATTTCTGGTCTATCCTCTGCTTCATCAGAGAACACTTGAAGCACTCCTGAGCTGTTTCTTTGTCTCTTTAATACATCCAAAAATAAAGACGGAAAGTACTGATGGCATTCTGACTAAACTTTTAATGGTAGGCCAACTAACAGATCAGTTTATCCAGTCTGAAACTTCCGTCTGTTGAAACAGGGAAAAAAAGAAGTTAGGAAATTAATTCTTTCCATGTGGTCAATATAACACCACACCAGGTCTCCCTTAGGCTCTCCCCAACAAGAAACTGCTCATCCCTTCCCATAGGCTGAGTGGGAAGAATAGGAGAAAGGTGTTTTCAAAGCTGCTCTGCAGGAGTGACACTCCAGGAAACAAGAAATCACATCTCTCGGGCTAAGTGAACATTCACACTCTTTTTTCCTCTGCCCCATGGAAAGGCAGGTGCCCACACAGGTGCCAAGCATTGCCAAACACCATTGCCCTTTTAAGTCAGAAAAAAAGTAAATTCTTTCTACATCCTCTCTTCAGAGCAAAGTCTCTTACAACCTAGGTGTACATCTATAAGCTTCCTTCACACTCTCTTCAACTTGAACCCATCTTTCCACTGATGAGACATCCTGAGCTTCATACGGGACACTAGGTTAGGTCTAGTTATTCTGGTGGCATGGGGACAGAATACTAAAAAGCCTGAAAATGCATGCAGTCCTGAGGCATTGAAAGGTGTTTGCAACAAAACCAGCAGTGATACAAAACTCAGGAGGCTTGGGGTTTTGTTGCAAGCACTGAATACTCACAAAAGAGAGCTCTGATCTTTCAAAAAGCTTGCTGAAGTAAAAAACAACGCCTGAGCCACCTCTGGCTTCATCTAGGCAGAAAAATTCCAAGCTTTATTTTGAAACTAGCTGAAGTTCATTTACACAGAGGAAACAGCAGGTTTAAATGCTTTGATGTCTGAAGTACAAAGCTGAAATTTTAGGCATTATTCTGGTAGATTGAGCTAAGGAGAACGCTCACACTGTCTACTGAGAAGCAAAGCACTCAACCTAGCATCGCTGTGGTGAAAAACTCCCAGAGCCATACAGCCAATGGTGCAAGACAAAATACATTTGAGGCTGTTTCTTTCTTTTACTGGCATGGAAATCAATTCTGTTGTGAACCAGAAGTCTGTCCTAAAAAAATGTTTTAGGATTTGCTTCCTTTTTAACATCAACAAGAAGAAAAAAACAGTTCAAAAATGTTTTCATTTCAGAAAGTAGCATTCTCTGGGCCATCAGTGGCAGATGAGTGGAAGGTGGAAGGAGACAAACCAAAAAAAAAGAAAACATGCATTGGCTGCAACACTCAGCTTGGTGTCCTCTGCAGACTTGCTGAGGGTGCAGTCAATCCATCATCTATGTCATCTCTAACAATTACATGCCTTTATTCTTTACTTTCTTTATTTTGGGTCTCCTCCTAATTGTTGGCTGACAAGTCTGTAAGTATTAAATGTTATGCAATTTGGATACAGAAATTATTTAAACATGAAAATAACAAATATATTACCAATTCTGTTGTCTCTTGAATGGTTAGTTATGTAGTTGAATGGGAATTTTTCACAAAAGTCTGTCCACTACCTCTTTACCATAGGAAAATGGTTATTGGGAAATTAGCATCTATCCTTTACAACCTTCTTTCAAGTACCTGGTCTCCCACTGCAGAGCACTCTGCTGCTCACTGTCATCCACAAAACATGAGTCAGTTGGAAAGAAACTCCATCAACTTCCAGGATTAGATTAAGTTCCACCCTCCCAGGGCTGGCAGACAAGTTGGATAAGTTTGCTCAGGACTGCAGGGTCTTTCCACTTATTCCCTCTAAAAAGAATCAGTTTCGTCACCTCAAGTACATGAAATTAGTGGAATCTTCTGCCTAGCTCAATGCATCAAACCTTGGCCTTGGCAGCATGCTTATGGAGTTTGTATGAATAACAGCATGCAATGCAGTTTGCTTATGGAGAAGTACTCAATGCAAGTAGTATCCTAAATTCTCCACTAGCATGGTGGGGCATGGCCCTGTGAAGATCAAATTTGGACTACTAATAATAAAAATACAAATATCTTTTTTTTCCCAGAAATGAGAAAAATTCGCATTGTCCATAAAGTGTTCCCTCACTGTGTTGTAAAGCTGGCTTTAAAAATGATACCTACTGTGGGAGTTCTGGTCCAGGTTATCCAGATTCTTAGCTATAGTAAATCCTGGATTTTCACACAGATTAATATAATCTGAGCAAATGTTAAATCACTGTAATTACAGACCAGGTCCAGCACAGATCATGTGAAAATTGCTTAAAGATAGCTTTACATCTCCCTTGTCTCTTTTTAATCAAAGGTCAGCTTGAATAGGAAATCTGTCGTGCTGGCTATAAGAAAGGCTGTGAAGAACCATGCTTTTTGTCTTGCAAATGACACTTCTTGAGTGACAAAAAAAGGATCCCTGTTACAAGGGGACTACAGACTACAAGGGAACCAGGGGGCTGAGGAAGTGTTTGGAATTACAAGCACATCCAGCAGCATTTCCTAGAGGCACATATTCCATCAGAATCTGATTAGCTCCTATTCATAATGTGTTCCATTAGGACTTAAGGGAAGGTGTGCTTTTCAAGAGAGTACAGCAGATGAGTAACAACGCTAGTCTGACACCAAAAGACAGCACAAAACACACCAAGATTATCCAGCATTTCGGAAAATAAGCTGAGCAAAAGGCTGTAACATGCTAATAATTCCTTCTGCATGGGTATAGTTCTGTTTTACCTGGAAGAAGTAAATGTATTTACAGCACAAAGACTCTTCCATTACTGTAGCCACCTGAGAAGGAGAGGCCCACAGGCTACACCCAGTGCTCTGCTGCTGGAGCTGCAGGCCATGCCACACAGACACAGGAGAGGAGAATTGGCAAGGATGAGCAGTCCTTCTCTTTCCCCAAAGCATGACCTGAATGGTGTCTTAAACCACACGTGGGGTACCAGTCTGTCACTTGCAGGCTTACTATTCTCTAATTAAAGACCAAAGACAAAAAAATTCTTGGCCTTCATACTACAGTTCTTGGCTTAATGTGTGAAATGCAGTAGTGACTTCTGAAAGGTACACAATCACAGAATCTTTACAGCTGGAAAAGACCACTCAGGTCTCTCAGATCACCAAATCCAACCCCAGCCCAGTCCCACCATGCCCTCTAACCACGTTCCTCAGTGCCACATCTGCGCGTTTCTTGAACACCTCCAGGGACAGTGACTCCACCACAACCGTGGGCAGCCTGTTCCAAAGTTGGGTCACTCTTTTGGAGAAGGTTTTCCTAATACCCAACCTGACCCTTCCCATGACACAACTTGACGCCTCTCACCCTACTTTCAGGCAGTTATAAAAGCAATAAGGTCTCCTCTGAGTCTCCTCTTCTCTGAACTAAACAGTCCCAGAACTGTAGACACGAGACTACACAGGGGAGCAGAATGGGAACCATTCACTTCCACCCAGCGATCTCATAGCAAATAAAGCACTATTCTGGGCTATTGTGACCAACCAGGGACAGGAGCTCTCCTGTGATGAAGCAGCTGCAGTCCCAGTCTCACAGAAGGCAGCAGGGGCTGCCAGTAACTCCTGCGCAGTCATGATTTTACCCAGTCTGTATCATGCCTCTCTCCTGCCAAACCAGCCCTCTGCACACCATCAACCACCAATTTCTTTTACTGATCTGGGGTAAAACTGCTGTCCACAATCAGCACCTTGTGCCTCAAAGCCAGTGCTGAAAAGCTACACATGTCCCATCTGGAGGGAAACGATGCGAGTTCACATTTCAGTTTTAAGTAAGAACAGAGCCTTGTCATTGCAACAGCAATGGACAAAGTACAGAGGAGAAGAAAATAAGGAAAAAAGCTCAGAGATGAATAGGCTAGAAATGAGAACAGGTTTACTGTTAAACAGTTTACTTTTCAAAGGCAGCACAAGGACAAAATGCTTTGTGCAAGGGGAAAATTAGTTTCCAAGGTGTGTGCTTTCCACAAAGAGTCAAGTTAATTATTCAAAGCAGAAGCCCATGAATTCTCACAATTTAGTCATTCTGTTCTGACACATTCAGGCCCAGTGAGCTGCTTCTTATCACCAGGACTTTGATAATTAGCTTAGACGTATCAAATAAACTTTCTGGAGAATTCAGTAGTAAGCAGGTATGACATCCTAATAGGGGTTTTATTAGGCATTTTTCTGCACGGTAATGTATTAGCAATCACTATGACAATTTCTGCTCTGAGGGGTTTTGACCTTGCTCATTTTTTATACTTGCAGGGAAATAAATTTATTCATGGCAGAGATCTAATCCAATACACTACTCTGTTTACTCTGGTTTCTAAAGTAGCAGTTCTCTCAGAATTAATGAGAAGTGACATATACATCATAGAAGAAAACGCAATGTCTTCAATCTGGCATCACTGAATAGCAATGATCTGAGTCTACAGACTGTAGGAAAGCAGTCCTAACTACTTGGTCCTCACATCACAGCTGACATCAGCAGAAGACAGTCAAAGAAATTTGTGGTTCCTCCTTTCCAGCCAAGCCAAAACTCTGAAAGACAGAAGAATCAGCTACTGTTACAGATATTGCTCCCTAACTTCAGAAGAGCACTCAATACTTGCCTCATTAAAAAGGCACAGTACTAACAATATGATGTGACCTGCAGTGCTTTTCTTAATCTTTTCACTGGAAGCTACTACAGAGTTAATTTTGTACTGTTTACAGTGCAACATACGCTGAAAAACCTAGCGTCTTTTTTAGGTGACTCACAACCTGAAAATACACTGATGCAGAGTTGTGGTTTAGCATTTCATAAAGTCTCTCTTATAACTGGATCTAAAAGAGAGTGAACACGCCCCACAGTTCTGATAAAGACAGCTTTCTTGTGGGAAAGGATTCTCCCAATGGAGACAAAAGTGTAATATCTCATTAACCTCTTACTTCATAAAATAGAGATTTTCACCAAAAGATAAAACTCTAGTTGGCTTAGCAGAGTAATAACACCCTACAAAATAGGGTGTAGGACCTAATACTTGTAGGTCACCAGTAGGCATTTGGGAAGGTCTTAAGCATTTTTGTCACATCTTGTTCCTTCACTGTAGTTCATGTGGAAAGAAACAAACTCACAGTTTTAGACCTGGAAGTCAGGGAATCTACTGCCGTACCAGCCTCAGAAGTATATTACTGACAACAAGATGTTCGAGAATGGCTGTAATTACACATTTAAGCAGCCTGAAATGCAGCACGTGTTTCAGCCGCACATGTAGCAGTTGCGCACAATCAACCAACTTGTGTTCAGTGTGGTATGATCTTTTCAGCTACTCCTTTATGGCACTCTGCATCCAGCTGAACCATTTGGATTTACATTTCTGGGACTCTGTATGCATGTATCTTGCTTATCTTGTATCTGGGACTCTGTATGCATGCATGTGTCTTACTGTAAGTAAGATTCTGCTATATTTTTCACTCTAGCAGGTTTGTCTGTGTTTGAAATAGTCCTTTGAAGTAAACATCTGCCATTATTGCTCAGCAAGAGGGGAAAACCAAGCCAATAGTGAGACTGACGTATCAGTTTATATCTATAGAGACTGCTCAGTTAGGGGTAAGGCAGAAAAAGGTGTTGTGTTGTGTTTACATTGGCCATTATGATACCTTGAGCAAGAGATTTAAAGACAGAGCCAAAGGAACCAAGCAAACAGGCATAAATTCTATGAACATCCTTTCTAAAAGATAAACACTTTAATATCTCTTTTACATAATGCTCTGTACAGAGGACTGCATGGAATTTGAATTTTTTGCCCATTCAGACCAAGAAATATTTCACTTCCAGGATGCATTCCGAGGAGGAAAAAGCAGATACAGGAAAGTGTAATGTGACTAGTAAGGATGATATCATTAGTGAACAATAGCTGGATCAAAAAGTGTTTAGTACTAGTACCATTTTGCCATTCAAGTAATACTGCTCTCTCAGAAGATTTTCAGCTTTTTTACTTTCTGGGGTTTTGACTGAAATATCAGTAATAAATGTGTACATTACAAAAAGGTAATTTCAACAAATAATTATAATAGTTAAGATATTCATTGCATTGACATCCCTTCTTAAATTTGCAACATTCATGGTATCTCTTAAGCCCCTTTCATGCTAACTTTACAGAAGCTTTCCAACCTGGATCCTATATTTATTCAACTGCGTGTTTTCACGATGATAAGAATTGAGTTACTTGTATTGTTCACCCTACATAATAACCTCAAATGCTTTTGTGAACAGAGCTACTCTAGGACACTTTAGATTATAGTATTGGCAATCCCTACCACCTCACTTGTGAATTAGTATTCATGATGCTTTCCCCAGCTTCTTTCCTGGTTGCTCCATTTATCTGGAAGGTGTCTCTTCCAGCTGAAGGGCAAGAAGTGTAGGCTATCCAGAGATTACCCAAAACTAGCAGCTAGAAGACATTTGGAAATCTCACTGTGGAACGAGACTGTCACAGAAAATGGAGGAGATGGCTACAACTTGTTTTCGTGTCTTTGTACTGAATAAAGTGCTCAGAAACATTTGACTTTTTTCACCCAGTATTCTGGTCCCATGGCATGGACGAACAATACTTAGAATATAATCAATCATTTATTAACTCATTTTGTTTAGGCACTGTTGTACCTTTTATTTTAAAATAAAAGCTGTTAATGCACTCTGAAAGCTAAGTCACGATTGTTCTTAACAGTTATAATTGTAACTCTTAATTCTTCAAAACTGCAAGACCCCTACACGTTTCTTTCTCATTCAATGCCAGATACATAATGGAATTAGTGGTGCTGCCTTTGAACCTGTACAAACACTGTGGAAGATATTGCATAAGGATAAATAGATCATATCAGCATCTTGTATGTGTAAAATATGTAAGATGAATATAATTTGGTAATCAAAAATCCTGCTATATTGCCATATCCAATAGAGAACACTGCATTGCTTTATTAGTACTATCCTAAGGCCGTTTTTCCAACTTTTAAGAGAGGAAACACCAGATTTGTTATGTACTCTCCAAGAACTCAGTGAAACTTCACTTTAATAATGACCTCAATACAACCATGGCTGACAACGATTAGGCTACCAAGGCCATGAAAGTGGCAGCTCTCTACTATGCTAACTAATGTAGCACTTTTTCCCTGAAACTAGCAGTCAGGGAATATATCTCTCTTGCTCCTGCCTTTCTACTTTTTCTGAAAGTTCCCTAGGACAAGGGCCATTCTTGTGGTGTGAGCACATGCAACAGCTCAAGAATAATGGGCACATGAGTACAACTGTAATAGCAAAAAGAAAAAAAAAACAGCAGTTCTGAGCACAGTGTGCAATATCCCTTTGTTAATGGCAGAAGACGTTAAGTTCTATAGGCATTCTTAAATCACCAAACTTTAGACTACCTAATCTTTTCTTTCTATGATCACCTTTGTAGCATCACCTGCTCAGTACCTCTAAGTTGCTAAGTGTGGATTATTCTAAAATTCCAGTACAAGATTTATGGATCACATCAGGGCAGATTGTGTGCATCTCTGGACCAGACTCATGTTGTGATCAGGCTTTTCTTCCTTTTAAATAGGACTACCAATAATCTCCATAATATAATCTGAGTATCAGGCACTGAGTTCACCTTGATGTTTGGAAGAGAACTAGCTTTTACTGTTAAGTGAGCAGACCTATATTGTACGGGTTCAGAAGGGGAAAACTGAAGCTGTAGTCCTGTATTTGAAAGGTGAATGACAGAAAGTATAAACTACTAATTAACTTGTCTGCCCCTGCTGATGATTAGAGACACACTTTTATTTAGCACTGAGATTTAAGACAAATATCAGACTTCAGTGGGTATGCATCCACTTAGGGATAGAAGATAATTTTTCAAGAAAATACATACTTTAAATTTTTAAGGAGGTAATGCTGCATGGGAACATTCGAATTTTTATAAAAATTCAACTTTCTAGTGGTTACCATCAATTAATATTTAAATAACCTTGTGTCCTTTGTTGAAACTGATGGTGACAGTGCATTTTAGCATAGTGTGAGGCTAATATCTATAATTAAGAAGATCTTAACAAGGATCTTTAACTGAAATGATGAATATCTTCATAAATCTCACCCTACATGGTCTTCCCAAAGTAACACAGGAAGTCTGTAGCAGAGCAAGAACTGAATTTTTATTTCCCAAGTCCTGTATTATCACCCAGCCACTGAATTTTAACAATTTTTAAGTGATCCCTAGATAGGCTGGATTCAAACTAGTGACCCAAAAGTGAAAATTTCTTCATCCCACTACTGGAGGGTTATCTCATTAATGGTCTCCTCAGCCATCCAGTATTTACAAAACTATTTAGAAAAACAAAGTTATATGTGGATATTGCTGTACAATAAAATCCTTCTCATCTGCGCCTTCAAATTTACATGGAAAGATCTACATACAGTAACCTAGCAAGTAGAAGTTTCTATTGACCAGTATGTTTTCTGCTGCAGATGACACAAGAAAGCTTTCTTAATGGAATGTTTCTTCCTCTATTGCTGCAGCATTTGTCAATGGAAATGAGAGAATCTGTAAAAGCACTCCAGAAAGTTCAAAGTAAAGGCAGTAGCTTCTCTGAAAAAAAAAAATTAAAATTAAAAATTAAAAAATGACAGAGCAGAAGAATACGAGAGAACAAACAGCAAACAATGAAGTTCTTATTTGAGCATTTAGTGTTCAAAGTAAATTACCCTGACTTATTCAAAGCACATCCAGATTGTAATATTATGAAACACTTGACTGCAATCAAAGGCCAATAGGATTAGCAGTTATTTGTAATAATTTTTACACTGTAATAATCATGACAAGTCTAGGACTTTTTTTGTTCTGAGGATAAAATAATGTTTTATTACATTCTGCTGCATACTGCAAACCAAGAAGAGGACATACAAGCTCAGAAGAATAAAAGCACTGATGAAGTGTTCTTTGTACTACAGAATATGATAAAAAAATAGGGAATCTAATCTTGTTTAATGAAAACATATAAAATCTCTCTTAAATATTATTGTGGTTTTGTCTGAATAGAGACTGAAGGAGCAAGAGTCACAGTTTGTACTTTCCAAGCACCTGAAATATCTGTGGTTACAAAAAGTATTTCCTTTTCACCTAGAAGAGCTTAAGAAGTAGCTTCTTATGATGCAATGGCCAAATATCTGCTTAAATCTCTATGCGCATCCTTTCCATTTGTCAGCAGGTAAACCGGCAAAATAACACTTGGAATTTCCAGGTGTCTTGTCACTAAGTTTTTAGGAGCTATACAAATATGTACTGGGTTGAAGTACAGCTTCAAACAGTTCAAGGAAGCTGAGAAGCAGCCATGGCCACAGGAAAAATAGCAGAAACCAGACACTCTGTGCTATCCTTGCATACACTCAGGCACAAGACCTCTGTCTCCATCTTGGTTATCTGTATCCTCAGTGAGGTTCTGGCACAAGCACTTTGTTTTATTAACAACTGCCACATTCAAGACTCGTTAGAAATCACATTCATAATGGTGTCAACTTACAGTGTACTCTCGGAGTGATCTCTGAGCTGCATGTGCCAGCAGGTAAACGTCCTCCAGAGCTGACACTCTTGGCAAACACAGAGGACAACATGTACAAGACAAGCAGGACTCTGTCAACACACGGCACATGAACGAGTGCCATTCAGGCCAATTGTAAAGAACCAAATTCTCTGAAGCTCTTTATATTTTTGCAAGTTGTTGGCTAATTGAGGTGGAAGACACTACATCTGAAACTTCTGTAGTACTGAAGAGTATGGAATACAGAAAAGCCAGTCTCAGTGCCCAGCAAAGCTGAAGAAATAGTGCTTTGGGAAGAAATCACTCAGAGATATAGGCTCCTGGATGGTCCAAAATAACACCTAATGAGGAGGTCCAGAATTTTAAAGGAAAGGGAGATTCTTTTGCCAAAAAGAAACTAGGACTCCACAGCAGAATTACTAAATGATTGAATTTATCTGTCTTCAGAGCACACAATGATAGCAGTGAGGCAGAAAGTGCCTATAGTTGTTTCTATGTAAAACATTAAAATCCTATAGAAGCAGTGGAGAATATGTGCCTTATGAAGAACAGAATGTTGTCAGCAAGTAACAAAAACAACAGATGATGAATTTTACCAGACTCTCAAAGGAGCTCAAAAATAGACCAGATCTGTTATAACTCACAGCACCATGGAAACTTCCCTTGCTATATGGAAATTATACAATTAAAAATAATAATAAAATAATATAAATTTAAAAGGAAAAAAAGAAGCAAGCTAGCTTTGTAATGCATAGCAATTAAAACACCAAATATGATCAGTGGAGGAGGAAAAAAAAGTGAACACTTTTCTCCATACAGATCCAGCAGGAGCAAAATTAAGAGCACATTAATGTTCTCCACTGCCTACAGCAGAGACACAGGGAATGAGACACCCGATACAGGATGAGACAGTCACCTGTCAGTGCACAACAATGCAAGAATGAGTGTGACTACAGATACCTGACAGCAAAAATGCTGGTGCCTTACGAGAGGTCAGTGTCTTGCATTTTAGGGATCTAGATTACAGTTTTAGGTTCACTGTATCCACTATGGAGCATTCAAAGGAAGACAATTTCTACTTCCTTACATCTATATGCTCTCTTACTTCAACATAAGGGCTAAAACTGAGAGCAAGTGAAGAGGAGCCCACTGTATCACCAAGCAATGTCTAACTGTGTTGTGAACCAGAGTTACAGTCTACTTATGCTATGGTAGAAGAACAAAATCTGGAGGCAACACTTAGCAGTAGTATAAGGAAAGTAACTACAGAGAAAGTGAGGCACGGCTGGTGTTACTCGTGCACAACACATGCCTACTCATCACTGTCATTTGAGATTACACTCCACAGAATAAAAAGATGTACAGTCTCTATTAAGGTTTTCTTGCAAGAATACATGAAGGGAAGAATACTTGCTGCTCTGTGATACCTTTCATGTATAATTTCTCATCCAGAAAAATGCACTGTATTTATGGAAATTAAATAGGAAATGTGCATTACATTTGCGGATTCAGTTATGATGTCTGTAAATTCTTTCCTTTTTTCTTCTAAAATACTTTAGATCAATTTATTTAATTTTAGAGGCTTGTGGAAATATTAAAAAGACTGACTGGTGCAGAGAAATATGAAGAACAGATATATCACCAAAACTAAATTCCATCAGTGCACACGTAATATTTTTGCAGTTTTCTTTTCTGTGGCTGCTGTAGTTAAAGTAGTGATGGCAAAAGCAAAGTCACAAATTAGCATGCAAAGTCCACAAAGGTGTACCTCAGTTGCTCCAGAGGTAGTAATAGAGCACAAAGCTCTAAAGATTAGAGCCCAGTCTAATGGATGAAAGCTTAATAACATCATGGGACATCTCAGAGGGAGAACTGCTTAGGTACCACAAAACATTTTTTCACTAAAATAAATAGTTTTGTTTAGTTAGCAACAACCAAAATTACATTATGTAGCTCACTGTCACCAACATTTTTCAGTGTTCAGATAAAGAATAAAGGTTAAATTCCTTATATTTTGTCTTGCAGTTTTGTTGCCAAATGTAAAATACTTAATCATTAAGCCTGTCATTATTCTCCTGCTGTTCTGCTCTGATTAATTCTTATAATATTAAACAGCAATGCATTTTATCCTTCCACATCACAAGTCCAGCTGAAGGAGATAAGTGGCTGATAAAAGATCTCAAAGAACAGTTATAAATGATTCTCTTTACAAGAATAATAAAGCAGCTATGTAGAGCTGAGTAAACCCTCCATACATTGCACATAACTAATTTTGTTAGAAAACCTCAGCAAATTGCAGTCAATAATCTTCACTGTTAACCTGCTGTTCTCCAGACTTTTGAGCAGAAAGTTCACTCTGAAATGCAAATGTTTAATTAGTTTTTAATGGTGAGCTTTATTTTATTAAATTCTGTCATCTGCCTCAATTATTTTCTCCATTTTTTATAGTTAAAGTAATTGTCATTTCAGAAGATTTCTTTACCCTTATTTCTGGTCTGCATTTTACACTTTGCAAAAAGAAACTTCAGTGGAATTGATGTTCCTCTATTTTAAGCTTTGCCCTATAGGTCAGCACACTCCTACTCTAGAGGAACCTGCTATGGGGACATTGTTTAGTGACAAACCACAGGACCCCATCACAGTCATTTCATCCTGGGACATGTTGTGGTTTAACCCGGCAGGTGGCCGAGCACCACACAGTCATTTGCTCACTCCCCTCCTTTCCAGTGGGATGAGAGAGAGTATTGACAGGAAAAAAATAAAAAAACAAAGCAGAACTCATGGGTTGAGATAAAACTATTTACTGAGACAGAGAAAAGGAAAAGGATAATAGTTCTGACAACAGGAAAAGAGCAGTAGTTATGATGATATATATGTACATATGGATGTGTATAACAAATGATGCACAAGCAATTGCTCACCATCCCACAACTGATGCCCAGCTCACCTCCAGAGCAGCAGAAGAGAGAACTCCCACCACTTTCAAAACTTTCCTTCCACATGATGCTGTACAGCATGGAATACCCCTTTGGCCGGTTTAAGACAGGTGTCCTGCTTCCGTTCCCTCCCAGCTCCTTGGGCCTCACCTCATTGGTAGGACAGCAGGAGAATATGAGAAAACCAAGTTGTCCTTGGCTCTGTACAGCACTGCTCAGCAAGAAATAGAAACATCGTAGTATTATCAACGTTGCTTTTCCTGCTAAAACCAAAACATGGCATCATATCAGACACTATGAAGAAAAGCTACCTTGTCCCAGCTGATACTTAGAAGGACACATAGGCCAAACTTGAGGACTCAGGATGAGGCAGGAAGCTGGTTCTAAGCTGGATCAGTGGAATATTATTGAAATAATTGCATAAGTGAAAGGCAATGTATCATGCTTTATTTTGATGTAAATAACAGATGGCAGGGAATTAGAAGTATTGGCAAAAGAATTTAGACATTTTATGACTATTAGATCTAAGATGTGATGTACATGCTGTCTTGCAGGGAAAAAAACAAGTGACACGACCTTGGTAACTCTGAACAGCAACAGTCTATGCATTTGTTTCTTATGCTGTACTGAAAATAGTGTTCAAATTTAGTAATAATTATAGTGACAATTACTCATCCTACACATATTTGCCTCCTTAAAGTATCTGAGGAATGTGATACATCTGAAAAGTTCAGAAAAAATTATTAAATGATTTGTTTCCTTTTCCCTAGGCCAGCAGGAAACTGAAAATGTTAGAAGCAATAGGATTTCTTTCTTCCTTTATATTGGCTCTAAATATTCAAGAAAAATATTGCAGCATTAGTTAAAGAATTGTTTTCTAACACTGATTAGTTCATCATCAGGCAGGTACTGTCATGGTCTATGTCTGAGATTTAATTTTTAATTATGTAAACATTATGTCTGGTACACTGGTAGTTTACATCCTAAACCTAGAGTCTGAGATCAGAGAACTGCAGAGTTTTCGTTCATCTCTCCATCACCTTCCTGTCCGTGACTGAGTGAATTTGTTTATAACTCACTAGCATCAGTAGTAGAAGAGCTCTCCATGCCATGAGACCGCTCAAATGCTCCTGGGTCAATTTAGAGGACTGTGATTCATTTGAAAGCCTCCGGTTCTTTTGGACAAGTGCAAGGAAATCTCTCCAGCAGCCTATTCCACCTGATCCTGCCAACCAGAAGAACGACCTTGCAGTCTTTATAACACAATATTATCAAATTATTCTCATCCAGTTATCCTTATTGAATGCTCAGATACCACAGCCAAGACAGAAAGGCAGACTCAGGCAGTTGGGCACTGTAGAGAGAAAATGTTATAGACAGCCAAACTATATCCCACCAAGGCCCCGGTCATATGTTAATCTTGCTCTGTTACCAGCTGCAGCTGTCGCTGTGGTCATAGCTGCCAACCCACTCAAAAGGGCAAAGAATTTGTAGAAAACGTGTGGAATACAGAGCCTCAGACACTTCACAAATCAGCTGTCTCTGTCTCCAAGGGAACATTATTTCAGTGACACAGGCAGCGCCTGATTTGGCTTAGCCTCTAAGTATGCAACTGAAACATGCTGAAAATTAAATAAAAGCAATCACTAATAGGGAAAAGCATCATAACAAGTAATCTTTTGCCAAAGTTGTAATTTAGATACCAAATCAATGAAAAATCTGTAGTAGAGTAATGATATGACACAGTTTAGTATAGGCATAGGTCCTATGCCCAATTTATGCGTTAGAAGGGAAGAATTACTGCCCCATTTGTTATGAACATGCACTGGATATGAAAAGATCACCTCCATTTCACATCCATCAAAATTTATCTTCCACCTTGTAAATGTGATTTTCAGCACAGCAGTCAGTTACCATGGGGACTGGTGGTATAGAAATGAAATCATATGCAAAAATGAGTTGGTGATCTGTGTCCCGACACATGAGAAATATGTCCTGCTCAGTTATAGCTGTGTTTGGCACTTGCTGCCAATATTGCTGGGCAATAGCAAGAGCTGGGAGGATGAACAACTCCTCCACTCCCAGCAGTGATCCCTTCAAAAGAAAGTTTGTTCCACACAGACCTCCTGTTGTGGTTAAATAGGAGGCTTCAGCTTCAAATCATGGCAAGTCAGCGTTGTCCCCAGTAGCACATATACACGTGTGCTGGGCAAGAGGGCTGTGTCATGCTTGATTTCAAAAAGTCGAACCTCTGCCATCAGTTACAGGCAGTCAAGTCCAACAGCAAAGTCCCCAGATAGGGGCTGAGGAGGCCACAGATCCCTTCTGGCTCCTTGGGCAATAGAGCACTCTGATAACCTTAGCTTCCTGGAGCCTCCTATTCTGGACCTGAACAGAGTTATTGTTTGTGAGAAAGTGACTAAAAGGATCTTTTTTAAAAAAACATTCTGCAATTTCTGGATTCCTGAATAGGTGGCTCTCTGAAGCAGCCTTACTTCCAGATGTCAGTTTCCCAACTCCAGCTCTTTCAGCTCTCTTGAACTGTGCACTCCGAAAACAGATCGGAGGTAAATTCAATCCTCTAATAATAGTGAAAGAAACTGGCTTTTAAACACTAATCTCACACAAGAACATCTGAGAAGACATTCATTATCCTTATAGTGATACGATCTTGTATGGATTGCAAAATAAATTTTTGCTCTTTGCCCATTCCATATATTATCATCTAATGCAACAACCATCATAAACACAGAGAACATTTTATGATGGTTCCTGATATATAACATTTAATATCCCATAAACATGTTATCACAAAGGAGTTTATGGAGCAATGCATTATGTTCTTGAAGTGAACTGATTTGCAAGTATATGTGCAAGCCCTTTTGGGAAGGACTACCATGGATTCTTGCATTTAAAGTCAGTGACTTACTGAGTGCAGCCGAATTTGTCAGGACACTGAGCCCACGCTCCTCTCCTTTGCTGAGATGTCTCGTGGGGCCTTTCAAATACTTTACATGAACATATCAATAAGAAAGAAAGAAGAAGATTAAACATCTGTCTTTAAGCTTCCTCCTATCAGGTATTCAGTTGTTTCCAGAGAAGACAATAAAAAAGCCTCGTACAGTAGACACCTTGCAAAGGAATGGTAAGATAAGGGAATTCATATGTCACAAGAAGAAAAAAACGTTACACTTTTCTAGCCAATAAATATACCTAGATGTCACTGAATCAGTGCTTTGCAGAATGAGTTCTTTATTAGTTTTCCAGTCAAGCAATACTACATAGAAGATTAATTTTTTTTCCAATTCAACAGATGAATCAGACAAAGCATGACACATTATGGAACATTATGCCTCAGTTTCTAGCATTCTGTCTAGTGAGGTACAGATTTCAATTTCAGGCTGTGATTTTTACAGCTAGCATTTACCTTTGCATACATTCATTGACACTAAAGAAAATAAAGGATTCTTGACAATCCCGCAGAGATAAGCAACATTAACGAACATTAATGATATGATTTTCCCACTACAAAAGAGGCTCTTAAGATTATTAGCTAAACTCACTGAAGTTCAACAGTAACTGGCTGTGTAAATTGATAGAGGAAAATTAACATTTGTTTCGTATTTAGACAGAAATGTAGCAGAGCTACAAACAGATCCCTCAATTGTAGGGAACAAACTCAAAGTACTAGAGGTAAACAAGCCTCAAAGACCCAGAGATATTTCTGTATTCCCGGTTCATACTGATATTTTGTGTTGACAAACAGCCAACATGGAGAAGACATGAAATTGAGAAGTGCTAAATTCAACCTTTTATGATAATGACTTCAGGTGATAAGAACCCTGCTTCTCTTCTCTGATTATTTCCAAAGGCAAATAACAGGTTCAAAGCCTTACATTACTGAACTTCAATTAGGAGACAAGTTTGCATACATTTTAAATGTTAATCACTGTTCAGCAAGCTGGCCAACTTTGACGGGTCACAGCCTGCTCACCACTGGAACAGTTTGTAGCTGTCACTGCCTATAGGTGTTGATGCCAGAAGCCAAATAGAGGAAGGTGCATGGTGGAGAGCATTGCATCCTTTTCAGAAATAAAGAATCATTACAGTGGTAAAGGTATGAAGAAGAATGCAACTGATTTGAAAATAACTTATTTCTGAACTGAAATGGCAAGCTGCAGCAGATAAACTGCGCAGAAATTATCATGTTATGCTTACAGTGAGAAGCAATGAGTAGCAATACAGACAACGCAATTCAAGCTATGGAGTAAAAGCTGCAGAAATTCAGTGTCAGAATAATAATTCATGGGCAGCTTCAGTTGCTCTTGCCTGTTTGTTTTTTTTAAATAAAGAAAAATAGCATTTAAAAGGACGTGTTTCTACATTTTGATACAGCCAGGCTGATGAGGAAGGACAAACACTTGAAAAGTGCAGTTACACAAGGTGCTTGAAGATAGAAATTATTTCCTTAAAGTGTTTAATCATACTTTCCAAAACCACTTCCTCTGGTGACCTAATCACATAAATCACAGCAAAAGGTTAAAGATGAAGTTCAATTGCACCAAATTATGTGTGATGGTTTCTCTGAAATAGATTACTTTCTATTAAAGAGCAAACTCGTTTCCAGATAACCACACTCTCTGTACAGCCCCTGGACTGACGGTCAGTGTGTTCTCACACACTTGTACAGATGGACTATTTGCCTCCTCAAAACTCTGCTACATGGGAAAATAACAACCAATCTGTGGACAGGGTTCGTATTTGAGATAAACTTTCTAATTTCAGATTTCCTCTCATCAGGTGAATAGCAGTTTATTGGGTCAGATAATGGAGTACACTTCTAAAAACACATACCCTTTACATGCATTATGTGAAGTCCATACACTTTAATGTATACTTTAAACAAACAAGACAATTTAAAATACTAGTGAGGAGTTTGAAATAATACTTCTTGATAGAAAACTTCCCTGAATTTCCACACCATGAATTACTACATGAAAAGATCCTAGGACAATCTTTCTGAACAATCAGTAACAGATAATTGCAATATATAGGGAAATAAATACAAAACAACAGATTTTTTCAAATTTAGCTGGAATTTTCACCATCCAAACGACCCAGAGGAGCTCCCATGCATGTGAAAATCAAGCCAACACATTGGCAGGCAACCAGGTCTCTGCCGGTAGCCTCCTAATTACAAAGTAGTTTCAGTAGAACGCTGTAATTATTAACAGTTAATTAGGACTTTATAATGTAGCTTTGATAGCACTACTTGAACTTAATTATGAAAAAGGTAACAGGCTTGTTCCCACAGCAAAGAGAGTAAATACATAATTACAGAGGAAACTATATTAAGAAATAAATATAACTGTCATTCAGATAGCAAAATTAATACCAAAGGTAACAAAGGTCATGCCAAATTAATAATATTAGAAAGATACTTGAACTGTCCGCCACTAAAAACATGGTTGCAAAACATGCAAATCTTCCATCTGTGCAACTCTCATCACAGTTCTGTTTATTCCCTAGAGGAAGCTAGATCCAGTGATGTGGATATTCAGGACAACTGAAACATTTCCTAGAAGCCTAAGCACTTTATGGAGACATAACTATTATTTGGACCATTTCTATCCATTCAGGGGAAGAAATGCTGGCAGTATAAAAGGTAGATGCGTATTTCAGTATTTCTGCTTTACTTTTGTTTGGAGACATCTATGGGAGGTGGAATGGATGTAGAAGAGAAAGAAAATCCTTACTCAGCTCCAAAGCAGGCAGACCAGAGATTTGAACGAGGTCTCCAAGGCACCATCTTAGCTTTGAGCTGAAAAGTCCAAGGGCTGAAAAACAGACATTTTGATAAAATTCTGTGTATATAAAAGCTTTTTAAAGCCCTGTGTTTTGACTAATGGTGCAAAAATACAAAATATAAAGATGCCTAAAATAGACTTTTGTTGATTACCTCTGAGCATTTTTTTTTACAGTTGAGTGTCTTTCATCTGCTGTATGAGCTCATGAATATACCTGTCTTTTTATTCTAGAAAACAATAAAAGTCAGGATTTAATTCAGCTTTGATGCACACCAATAGTGCCGAAGAAATGCTGGTATAAGCATGCCTCTGGATGAGGTTGCAAATACTCCTTTGACTTCTGTGCCCACAATAGGCAAAGCCAATGAATTACTGTTCCCATTTTTCTTGGATACAATAGGTTGCACAGGTAAGCATCCAGACAGGTCTTGAATATCTCCATAGAAGGAGACTCCACAACCTCTCTGGGCAACCTGTTCCAGTGCTCCATCACCCTTACCTTAAAGAAGTTCTTCTGCATGTTAGTTCAGAACTTCCTGTGTACAAGTTTTAGGTCCTTGTCCTATTGCTACGCACCGCTGAGAAGAGCCTGGCCTCATCCATTTGCCTCTCAGTTCCCTCCGGATACTTATAAGTATTTATCAGGTGGCCTCTCAGTCTTCTTTTCCCCAGGATGAACAAACCCAGGTTACTCAATCTTTCCTCATACAGGAGATGCTCCAGGCCCTTAATCATACGTGTGGCCTTCCACTGGACTCCTTCTAGGAGATCCCTGTCTCTTTTGAACTGGAGAGTCCTGAACTGGACACAGTATTCTAAATGTGGCCTCACCAGGGCAGAGTAGAAGTGAATGATCACCTCCCTCGACCTACTGGCCATGGTCTTTTTAATTATACCCCAGGATACCATTGGCCTTCTTGGCCAAAAGGGCACACTACTGGTGCACGGCCAACCTTTTGTCCACCAGAACACCCAGGTCCTTCTCCACAGAGCTCTTCTCCAGAAGGTCATCCCTTAACCTGTGCTGATGCATGTGGTTATTCCTCCCAAAATGCAAGACTCTACACTTGCTCTTGTTAAATCTCATCCTCCCTGCTCAACTCTCCAGTCTGTTCAGGTCTTGTTGAATGGTAGCACAGCCTTGCAGTGTGTCAGACACTCCTCTCAGCTTTGTATCATCAGAAAACTTGCTGAGGGTGGACTCTATCCCTTCATCCAGGTAATTGATGAAGATGTTGAACAAGACCAGAGCCAGCACTGACTGCGGGGGAGCATCACTAGTTACAGGCCTCTAGTTCATCCATCCCACACTTCCTAAGTTTCATAAGGATGTTGTGGAAGATGGTGTCAAACGCCTTGGTGAAGTCAAGGTACACAGCATCACCTTTCCAGGGATGGAGGTGAGGCTGACTGGCCCATAGTTTCCCTCTTTTTTCCCCTTTTTCCCCTTTTTGAAGACTGGAGTGACATTGGCTATCTTCCAATCTTCAGGCACCTCTCCCGATTGCAAGACCTTTCAAAGACAATAGAGAGTGGTTCAACAGTCACCTCTGCCAGTTCTCTCACCGTGGATGCATACCCCAATTCATGTTAAGGGATGAATTTGACCTATCTAGAAGTGAGCAACATGTCATTCAAGTAGGTGCATGAAAGTGTGGTGAGCCAAGTGCTCATGAGCCAGTAGAAGCTCCATAGGAAGTTAAAAGTAAAATCTGCAGCCATCAATACCCAACAGCTGAACAACCTGACCATAACTAAAAGATCCTAATTAGAAGAACCCTAATTAAAAGATGACCTCCACAAGAATACTTAACCTAGACTGCACAGGACTTTAAAAAAAAAAAAAAAAACCAAAAAAAAAACTAAGAACATTTTCTATACTCATTTGAGGAAAAGCTTATCAAACTTCAGTCAGTGTATCACACTTCAGGGAATGTGAGTTGAATTCAGGCTCCTTTAGTAATATTCTTTCCAATATTTCCATACATTCTAATCAAACTGAACCATTTTACCCTCTTTTCAGTTTGGCTTAGAAGGTTCCAGAACACCTAACAAGGTTTTGGCACATGGAAAAAAAGTGAGCAGCACTTGTCCAGTGAGCCGCTCCTGGCTCACTGTTGAGATTAAAATTAAATATAGTGACAACATGAAGTGTGACAGTGAATATTTCCCATCCTCCTAGCCAAGAATCTTGGACCTGAACTACTCAGCTTCAGGCCTCTGCAAGAGAATACGTAAGGTACAACATGTCCAGACACACCAAATCCTGGGCCTACTGCAGCATTATGACACTGTGATCACCTCAGTGAGCACTGGATTTCTCAGCTGAGTTCAGAAATTTTAGTTAAGCATGAACCTTGAATTTCAATATTCACAGTCTTTCAGGTGCAGCTGAGCAGAGTGGAGATCACTGTTCAGAGATCTTTTCCTCCCTGACTGATGAGACAGCTTTTTCAAGTGACAGTTTGACGGTGAAGGACATTGGACAGTAGGTTGCTGACTGACAACTAACTCTGTAAAACAAGAAATAATACAGATATAATTCAGACCTGGTCAGGCTAATGAGGTGACATGGCTTTCACACTGGTGTTTGTTACTATTAGTTGGCCATGAAAGTAATCACAGAGTGCGTGAGAGAGACTGCAGCTGCTGATAAAGGGGGTTGCCAGCAGCTCACAGGAAGCAGTGCTAATAGACATATCCTTCCTTTTGAAATAGACTTTAAGCAAGCTGACATGGCCCGCACTGGCCTTCCACATAGCACAGGCTTCTACGATTACCAGCGAGAGTCCCCACTGTATTCACAGCCTCCCTTCATGACTAAAAGCTTTTGAGCTTCCAGAAAATTAAAGGAGACAACCTGAAAATTTGGCTAAACATTCTCCTTTTCTAACAGCCTTAGGTCCTTCTACACTAACTCCAAGTGAAGCAGGCATATAGTGACAAGCACAGAGTATACTCTGCACACTTCTTTTCAGACAATTATAATGCCAAGAAGGGACAAAAAAAAAAAAAAAAAAAGAATCTAATGAAAGAGGATTCAGAAGGAGATTAATGGAAGGTGGGTAGCTACCTACCTCTGTGCTCTGCTTTACTGGCCTTTTATTATGCTTTCAGTATAGATTTCCTGTAGATGTGGCCCAGGCAGTAGCTTGAAGACAAGGGAAGTTAAACCTTTCGGTAGTGGTACTGGAAACATTTTCAGTACAATTTCCTATACTCCATTTATGTGTGAGTAAATCTGAGTGTTGAAAAGTACTGCACAACCTCACAAGATCATAAAAACTGTGCCAGTTTGGTTCCATGACCACTTCCCTGGGGATTATTCCCAACCACCCTCTGGTGAAGAACCTTTTCCTAACAAGCTGACCAGCTCCATGCCATTCACTTAGGTGCATGAGAAGAGCTCAAGGATGCAAAATTCAGAAGCATTCAAGCTGACGGACACACACACATGCATTCACATATCCCAATCACGCAAGAGCAGAATGTGGTTCTTCCATCTGTACCTCTCTATTCCTGTATTATCAGGTCCTCCCTTCTGACCTCCTATTACAAATACAGCTTTCAGCCTTTCCAGGCACATTGTTCCCTGCTCTCACCTAGTGCTGCTCCATGCACAGAACTGCATACCCACAGAAAATCCAAGGTGCTCTGTGTGCATGCGACTGAACTGATCCTTAAAGGCACCCACGCATGTGTGCTGAAATTGGTCTCTCAGTCATATATGTGCTCATATTTAGTAAGTCCAGTGATGGGAACGTATAAAGCTTATTGTTTTCAACTCACCTAGCAGGGACTAATCTTTACATTTTGTGTGCTAAATCATGATGCACTCACAATCTAAAAATACAAGATCTACAAAAGTAATATACAAAATCTGATGCTACAGAGAAAGGAAGGTCTTAGGAGAACTATTTGTGGTAAGAACTGCTTAAGGAAGCATGTAGTATAACTCTCCCCATGTACTGTCAATTCCACCTTCTACAGCACTGAGCATTTTGTATTCCATCCTTTTTGCTGCTATCTTATCTTATGCTTGTCTGGCAATCCCTTCACCACAGAATGTATTTTTTTTTAGTTCTGAGTCAGTACAACATCTAACACAATGAGTACAGCTGTTGACTATGCTGACAAGATACTATCAGTCGTAACATCAGTAGCATGAGTAGTGATGATTTTGGTGCATGCCTATGCATTACTCCAATTTTCCTCTGATTTATAGCAGCACAAAGCTAAAACTTGAAAACACTAGACCCATTTGCATCACCTCAGGATCTGGCTCAGCAGATCATAGAATCAGAAAATCATTTCTGTCAAAAAGACTTTCAAGATCATCAAATGCAAACATCAGCCTGACCTATCAAGTCTCGTTACTAAACCTCATCCCTTAGTGTTATGTCCACACATCTCCTGAATACCTCTAGCAATGGGGACTCCACCACCTCCCTGGGCAGCCTTGTTCCAATGCTTATCTACCCTGTGAAAAAAATTCTTCTCAATATCCCATCTAAATCTCTTCTGTTGCAACTTGAGCCCATCTTCTCATGTCCTATAGCTCATCACCTAAGAAAAGAGACCAACACCCACCTTGCTTTATCCCTCTTTTAAGGAGCCATAGGAAAGAGATGAGTCTCTCCTCAGCTTCCTCCAGAGTAAACTGTCACGGAGTTATCTCTGGATCTGTCTGTGCCCATGACAGGGGGACAGCAGGCCCACAGGCCCAGCAGCCCAGAGAAGAAAGAAAAGAGACAAAAAAAAGCGTGAGTGGTTTATGGGCCAGCCTGGACCAGGCCCATGACTAATGAGGCAGGGGACCTGCAGACCCACGCCCCGGGAAAAAAGGGGAAGGGTAGGGGAATCATAGATGGGTCTAAAAACAGCAGCAACAATCTGAGGAGTTAATTTACTAAATATGATATCAGAATGCAAAATAACACAATACAGCACAATATGATTGAAGTTGAGGCCAACAAATCAAACAGAATGAGAGAGTGTCCAAAACCAAGGCCTTACTCTGTAAAGTGCAGGGGGACCACGTGCTTCTCCGCAGCACACAGAGACTCCAGGCCTTCGAGGCAGCTCCTCCTACCCGCTCCTGCCACAAAGACCCCTGGGGAATGAAGCTCCTCCCCTCCCCCTCCGAGAACCAAGCACCCAGAAATGAAGCAGTCCGCAGATCCAGAACATTAACTTTTTAACTCCCGGTGCTTTACATGATGTTATGATGTGGAATACCGACAATAAAAAAATCACAAAACCACAACAGTAAACAAACTCAGTTCCCTCAGCCACTCCTCATAAGTATTCTTTTCGAGTCCCCACCCCAGTTTCATTGCTGCTTTCCTCACACATTTGAGCAACTCAGTATCCTTCTTGTAGTAAGGGGCCCAAAACTGAACACAGTACTCAAGGCAGAGTCTCACTAGTGCCATGCTCAGGCGGACGATCACTATCCTCATCCTGCTGGTGGCAGCATTGCTGAAGCCAGAAGCCAGGATGCCACTGGCCTCCTTGGCCACCTGGACACGTTGCTGGCCTGCTGCTGGCCCATTGCTGGCTCGTGACATCTAAGACAGTGCTTTATACCTCTGACAGTGCTTTCCAGCTTGTCTGATCACCATGTCATTCAAGATTTTAATTCCCATGCCTTTGCTGTGGTTACACCTGAAACAGTTTTGCTTTCCTTATAGATGTCTGTCAGTGCTACCTCTCATGCTGCAATGCATCTTAGAGGATATACAGTGCATAATAATGCAGGGGAGTAGAAAAAGATCCGTATCTTTTAAATCGTCACAATAGGACTTAATTAGGTCACTATTCAACTGAGCAAACGCTCATCTTTAACTCTGATTGACTTTACTGACGGCAGAGGCCGTGTTCGATAGAAAGACTGGGAGGTACAGGCTTCATCCTGTGACACAGCACAAGGAGAGTTTATTTCATTAAATACAACATGAGCCCAACCAAACTCCAGACAGCCCCCCTGAGGTAATCAAGAACTGGTAATTAGATCCTACACACTTCTACCTCAAACCGTAACCAACTGCAAAAAAAAAAAAAAAAAAAAGTTTGCAATTCAGTGAAAGAACCCTACATAAGTGAATTTAAATCAAAGGGCTGTAACAACTGAAATGGATGACGTCATTTCATAACGGTGGGTCAGAACATAACCCAGATAGTGCAGCTTATTTCCCAGCTATCCAGAGTATTTTTATGAAATGTTTGCCTTCTGGAAATACATAGTTTGTAATAGCTGAGTAGGTGCAACATAAATACCAACGTCACATTTAAAATCATTATGTACTGCTTCAGAAACAAAGACTTTCTACTCAGTTGAGGGTAAGGATTTTATTACAAAAGAGGTACGTGCTTTTCTGATTCCAAAATGTTACATTCTCTTACATTTTCAAAAATAAACAGGAAAGAGATTACCCTATAGGTACACTCCAGTCTTAGATGAAAAATGTCATGCCAACTCATTCTTCCTGGTGTTATTAGGTTAGGAGACAGCTTCTAGGTGAAAGGCATCCACCTGTAATGATCACATTAAGGCAGAATGTATTAATTAAAGATGAGGTCTGTTTTTATTCACTTGTGGTGTCAGATGAATAACCTGTGGCATTTCTGTAACAAAACCAAACTTCAGAAGAAAAAAAAATATTTAAAAAAGTTAATTTTGTCCTCTTCTAATAAAAAAAGGCATGCACTATATTCTTATATAAACATAAGTCAGAATAGCTCCACTGCTATCCTGTGTATGATACCTACCTGAGGATAATCTGCTCCAAAACATGGGATAGCCTTGTTTGATCACAGTTTTGGATGTCAGGGGGAAGTTCTTTACAAAGAGAATGGTGAGGTGCTGGCACAGGCTGCCCAGAGAGGCTGTGGATGCCCCATCCACGGAGGTGTTCAAGACGAGGTTGGATGGGGCCCTGGGCTAGTACCAGATCTGGAGGACAGTGGCTCTGCCTGTGGCAGCGGGGGTGGAACTTGTTGGTCCTTGGGGTCCCTTCCAACCCAAGGCATTCTGTGATTCTATGAAAGACTTCCCCTAAATTATTTGTTTTTAAAGGGAGTCACCAATTTGCAGATTTTCACGGGAATTGAGACTTACAATTCTAGCAGCCAGAGGGTTTTTAAATGCTGCCCCTAGTTTCTTTTGATAAATATTTTTAAATAAAAGCATGTTTTCCGTCTCATTTTAAACTGTATCAGCATACATTTTGTCCTACAGAGATTGTAACTTAAAAATTTCTGTTAGTTCTGTAGATAGATAATACTCACAGACAAGTTGAAAGCCAATTTCATGTTTGGTTTACTGCTCTAAAGGGGAGAAGTACATTTAATAGAATTTTCGGGTCACATTCCACTCTTGTTGATGTAAATTCAGCATAAAGAAATAACTTTTTTTGAATTTATAGAAGCATTCATGGAACCAATGTATGCCCCAAAGAGGTTTACTGCTACTCTTTGAGCAAGACTAAGTACAAATTTAAAACTAGATCTAAAATCCCACCAACTGTATCTTCTAACCCCATTAAATAAGCTCACCTCCAACATACACATTCTGTACGCTGAGTCCTGGAGAAGTGTTGTAATTTTGATTTGACCTCAGTGGCTTAACCCCATTTTAATCACAGACTGTCTTGTTTTGCCACAGACTGGGCTCATTCCTAAATCTGCTCACCAGCTAGTTACTTTATTTACTGCAGCACACTGCTCCCTAGCTGCCTCCTCCAGTAATAGGTAGCTCAGGCACAGACAGCTATAACCAATACTGCAGAGAGATGCATAAATTAAACCAAGTATTGCGCTCTGCTACGTTAGGTAAAATGCATTTCAGATCCAAATGAAAGCGGCTTTTCTGACAGCCTTCCCACTCCTGCAATGAGATTACCTCAATGAGGGTTTTCATTTCCTAATGCTTCAGTCAGTACTAACACATCTTCTGTTTAAAAAAAAAAAAAAAAAACTTCAAACATTTGCAAACTCCTGCAAAAAAAGTCAGTAGCGGGGTCTATAAGAAGAGTTCCATCCTTTACCATGCCAGTAACATCCATATGAAGTGGATTGGTTTAAATGTGTAGGTAGTTATGTAGATAAATCGATAGGCAGGTATACATATATATGTATATATTCACTCAGCATTTTTATTTTGCATCAAATCAGCTGGGAATTGCCTGCATTTAACAGTTTAATGCAGCTCACTGTCATTCATGCGGAGAAGTTCAGGTAAATGAAAGTAAACTGCGTATTATACCCAATAGAAGGAGAATCTCAGGTGCCCGGGTGTAACTTGCTACTCCAAGCGAAGCACAACATTAGCATCCAAATCTCACAGAAACTTTGGTGGGGCATATGAGTTTTCCCTCTGGTGCTTCATAGCTGGTGTTTTCGGATATTTCTTGAGTAGGACAACATTACCTTAGAGGGTTCAAGAAGAAAATACTGTAGGAAACTGCATCGTTTTCCATCAGCTGCCAGTCAGGCCCTGCACACCTTTCCTGCCTCTGTCATATTGTTTGTTGGAAGGCCAGTGCCACTAAGGGGGAGGGTAACTACTGTTGTTCACTAGATGAGAAAATGAAGCTTTCTCATCTTAAATTGGGGTGCAGCTATGGCGGACAATGGACCTCACTTTTACTTTGTCAGTGTTTTTTCTTTAAATACAAGGTGCTCTCTCATCTACAAGGACAAGTTCAATTTCCCTTCAATTCAGCTCTGTTAGTATGGCCCTGAGCAGAATTAATAAATCCGCCTCTAATTTATTAATGTCTTTAGAAGTTCCCCATTCCACCAGCTCACATGGCATGTACTTTTAAAAAATGATTCTGTCATCTGGAATGAGAAGATACAAATAATGAAGAAAACAGGATCAGAGTGACTGCATTTAATGACTGGACTCCCAATAAGCTTTATGACAAGCATTACAAACACCCTCGTGTCTCACCACAGCTGCAGTAAAGCAGACTCACATGTGACAGCTCATCTTCATCTTAATTAGCAACACCTTTAAATCAGAAGAGCTTCGTCAAAAAAGGGGTCTTCACCTCAATTAGAATGTGTAACTCTCCAGAGAGACCAATGGAGTGCTATGAACACAAATCTGTTACGGGAGTCAGAAGAGGAGCAGAAGCACAAACTATATCCTTTTACTGTGTAATTTTGTATGGCAGTCTATCATTGAAACTATTCCCAAGCCAAACCTTCTTCTGGGGCACTTTGCACCAGCCATGTTCTTCTCCTTGAAATTTGGTCCTTATAAAGGAGTAAGAACATGTCCTCCTGTTTATTCAGCTTTAGCATTGCCAAGAAAAAAATAATAATATTTTTCAGGATGGAGTGAATGAAAAAATAAATATGATAAACATACAGCAAAATTCTACGACACATCCAGGATCAGGTGCTTTTCCTGTACAATAGAATTAAGGGCATGAAAGCAAGCACCAGCAGAAGGAAGGTTTTCGGAGAGCAGCACAGATCAGAAGTGAGCAGGATTACCTTGTATTTGATCTAATGCACAGTGGCAGTAAGGTTAATGTATTGCAGGTTCAGTGGCTGCTTTTCATATTCTGTATAATAGAGCTGGCTCCCTTTGTTCTGTGTGCCATAAAAACAAGAAGCAAAAGGAATCTTGCTGCAGAGAGGAAGGCTCAATACATTTTCAGATGGGGTGCATGGGGTGTGCACTGTCTGCTAGAGGCATCTTCTCACCTGAGTGAGACCTCAGTGTTCAATTGGTTTGAACTGGCTTTCAGAAGAATAAAGTAGGTCCACCAGTCCAACAACAAAAACCAGGGCATAAGTGTTAAGTTTTGAACTCTTACATTATCTTCCTAAGTAGCAAAATGACAGCTATGTTATGCCATTTACATTTGCTTAAGCAACCCGAAGTGAAAGGTGAAATCAGCTTTAACTTTAGGCTCTCCCTGACATCTCCTGTTAAAACAAGTACAGACCTCTTGCACTTAGTGAAAAATAGATGCCACTGTGAATCTGTTCATTAAAGTGATTCATTTGCATATGTGCTTGACTTCTGTTTATCTTGGAAATTTCTGGAATAAAAATATATTCCCCTTTTTATCATTTTTTTTCCTGTAAAGAGACTACACTTCAGTTCTGAAATAACTTTTACCATTAGGATTTCTATAGGCTTTTAGAATTTGGGGCATTTTGCTGTAAATTAATTTAGAAAAAAAAAATCATAATAACCAAAATCCAGTCATGCTCTTCTTTTCGCAGGCAAGCAATGGATGTTACCAAGAATGGCAGGATCACAGCAGGGCTGAGGCTGGAGGAACCTCTGGAGATCACCAAGTCCAGCTCCACCAGCTCAGAGCAGGGCAAGTGAGCAGATCATCCACAATCACATACAGGTGAGTTCTGAGTATTTCCAGGGGTGAAGAATCCACAAGATCTCTGAGAAGCTTGTTCCATTACTTGAATATTCTCACAGTGAGAAAGATTCCTCTTCTGCTTAAATGGATTTTCCATCGTTTCAGTCTTTCCCTATCGCTTCTTGTCCCACCACTGAGTATCACTCAGCTGGCAACACTCCTGCTAGTGCAGCCCCTGGTGTTGGCCTCTCTTGCCACAAGGGCACAATGTTGTCTCATGTTCAGCTTGATGTCCACCATGATCCTGGAAGGACCTAGGGATATTGGATGCATTAATTCTATCCCTCCACTCCACCTCTCTGTTACAACTGTTTTCTTGCCTCAGCATTGTATTTCGAAAAATAAAGTTAGGACTTATAAAATGAAGTTATTGAACATGTTGTCATTTTTATAAAATAAGTGTGGGTTTTTCTATGACTGTACAATTACCTTTGCTGTAGCCATAGGCAAAACTTTAGAATTCATTTCCTTCACCTGTTACTGCAGGTCTCCAACTGAAGTACCTTCAGTTCTTCAAACATTCTTGCTAAGTTTTGAGAGGAGAAAGCAAGTATGCACAAGCAGTAAGAAAGCCAGAATGAATACATTCACAATTTCTTTATAGGATGTGAGTGTGTTTGGGTTTTTTTTTGGTAGGTCATGTTGTTATTTTTCCCCCTAAACACGTACTTTCCTACTGTGACATCACAATATAGATCTTGCAAAAGTATTCAGGAACTTCTAACTTTTGAACATCTCCTGAGGTTCAAATTGCAGAAGAGAATTCCTTGGGTTTTCTCTAAAAGGTTCTCTTCTTTCGAGAGAAAAGCTAGAGAACTAGCTTTTGGAAGGTGATTCCAATATCCTCTAGGGGTTACAAGATAGAGAAAAGAAAATTAAGATACAGGAATTTAACTTCCACCCATGTCTAATCTCTTTCTGCATTGTGCTCTCTCCTGCATCATCCCAAATGACCTACAGATTTATCAGCCCAAGTGCTAATTTATATTATTCTCCATTGCATGCTCAGCTGTGCCTATCTATTAAGAAATTAATACGGTCTCTGTATTTATCATTACTAATTTTAAGCAAGAACAAGGACACGTCAAGCCATAATATTGATGCATTTGAAAATATGTTAATTGTCTTCCTCATTAATCATCCTACTTAGCTACTTTCCACTGTGATTTTTCTAAATACATACCATGAGAGATATTTAACATTTTAAAAACCTTTTCTGAGTTCCTTTCAAATGCCAAAGTTTCGCTGTTAAGTGAAAACAAAAGTTTTGTAGGGATTTTTATAGAGAAATCACCAGTCAGAGATAGAAGTTAATGTATATTTGGTACATGTTATCAGCTGCTTGTCAGCCTCAATTACTAATGAAAATTAGATATCTGAGCTCAGCAGAAGTGCTAACTGTCTTTCTGTATGAGCCGTTCTGATCCTGGGTCCAGAAGAGCTGCAAACATCTCAGTCATTCTTCTAAAGCAAAACGTCTGGGGTAGATGTGAAACAGAAACCAGCAAATCTGAGTAATTCCTGCTAATGCTGACACAGGCATGCCTGTGCAGTAATGACTGTGTATTCCCCTCAGACCACAAACTGACAGTTTTATAGCGTATCAGGGTCTATAAGGTAGCCTTATGAATATTCACTGTGATTAAAGGCATCATTTTCTATTTTCTGTATGGAAACCTGAAATACCAAATGGTCTGATTCCATTTCGGCTTTGAGGGGGACACTGAGTGGATTTTTGCACAGGTGTACAGAATAATGTTTCTTTGACATTTTGATCTCAAGTTCTCTGTTCTGATATTTGATTCACTGGCTGACATATCCTTAGGACCACATAAGATCTTATCTTCAAAAATTATATTTAAGAAAGTTCCCTTTCAAATGATGGAGACAGCAGCCCTTTGACTAATAAATCAGTAAATGTCACATAATAGCGAATGCAAGCAACAGAGAAGCACAGGGGGCTGGAGGGGGTAAATCTCTTTAAAATGAGCAAGAGTCATCATATTTCTCTTCTGTCTCCTCCCCAAGTTTCCGTACTTTTCCCATCTTTGACATTGGAGGAAGTGATTCATGCAAGCTGTGTAGAAAAATCTGATTTCTTAGCATACCAAGTCATGCTAATTTTGCACATACTCATATGCATAATACTTCAGTTCACAAGACAAAGAAGGAAAAAAAAAACGTATTTCAAAGAAAAGACGGAAGAGGACAGTATGGGTTCAGAATTTAAAATGGAGGCAATCTTGCTCCTGCAAGCTGTTCTCAGACAAGCAGTATCTGTCACCTAGAAATTCTCTGTGACCTACGCATTTAGTCTGGGAAAAGCTCAGGGTCCTGGCATTCAGCTCCTACCAAGTTCCATGGAAGTTCAGCCTAAGGACAAGACAGCCAGAATTAACACACAGATGTCTGCAGGACAGCAGCATGTTCAGGGGCACTTCCACCCAGCAGATCAGGGCTGGCTGTTTGTGTGTAGGTCACTCCAAAAGTAATGCCTCCTATTTATGTCTATGGAAACTACAAAAGATACAAGGAGCACAATAACACTGTCAGACAGAGCAAATTCTCAGCTACAAAACACTATTTTTCAACAGTCACACCATTAGCTGTGCATTTTCACCAGCAATGAACAAGAGCCTGCATGCTGTATTCAGAACAGTCTGCACCAGCAGAGGTGACCCACTGTCACTGTCACCACTCCTGAAACACAGCACCCACCACCTCACTGTGCTCACACCCACTGGCTGGTCTCCATAGATGTTCACAAGTGTCACTGAATGTCAGTGGGTGCCATTTTTTCTACATGGAGGAATTCAATGATACAGCTTTGCTCCATATGGACTTCCATGTCAGACACTGTTCTGTCAGACTGCCCCTCTGCTGCCAGCTGTCACGTGGCAATAAAATGAAAGGGAATATTGGTAGGAAGGTTCAGCCTCTACTGGCACACCACCAACATCCGCCTCTGATGTCGTGGGCCAACATCATAAAATAGGAGGCATTACTTTTGGAGTAGCCCTCATATCTGAAAAGCTGCAGTATGATTATATTGATTACCAGTTGTTGTACTTCAGATTAGAGAAGATAATGTGCTAGTGGTTCTCCTTGTCTTCTCTCCATTCTTCAGAAAATAGAGTACAAAGAATAATTTCTCACTTGTTAGAGATCAAAAAATGTTTCTCTCCTCTGCCTCCATCTGAATGCATGCATGAGGTAACTCTACAGGGAAGGTTGTTGGCACAGACTTTGGACCTCCTTCCTAAAGTTGTGTCACACTGGCAGACACATTTTACTTAAAGCCCTGTCACCAGTGAACAAGTGAAAGATTTGTCCCCAATTTCACTGGTGCCAGGGCTTCACAACCTTAATTTTGACGGCCTCTGCCAAGCACATTTAGTGTTCTGGCTGCTACGTGCTTTACTGAATTTTTAAGCTGCAATTACATGTAATCATGGCAAAGAACAGCAGTGGTATTAACACTGGATCCCCCAAAACTTATTCAGCTATTGGTCAGGCCAGCTGTAATGTCATAATAAATGCTGACATGTGAAAGACAAAGACATTGCAACAGAACACTGCAGACTGAAAGAGCCAAATGAAGACATGAGGACAGTGAAACAGGAATCATAAGAACCGAGGGATGGAAGACAAAAACACAGATCATATCTCATCTCTATGCCACACAATATGAAGAAAGAACTAAGGACAAATCATCCCTCCTTTATTTTCCTTGTGCACCATATACTTGACCACTAAGCTTCAAGTTCCAGATTTTTGAGCTGTCTGGACAATGTGCTTCATTTTGTTATTCCCTCCTCTCTCAGTGATACCATATGAGGACATCAGCAGTCAGGGGAGAGGGCAGAGTCTTGCCTTTAGTCACCTTCTGGTTCACCTGCAGGAGCAACACTTGCTACCATTTATTGCAGACTGTTGAGCTAGAATGAGCCCTTACCCTGTGCTGATATTAAATGGACTTTGTCTTTAGCAGGAAGAAATCTTCTGTAGGTCCCTCTCCAAGGTGCATGCCTATCTTTGGACAGACCCATGTACTGGGCCCTAAAAGCAGTGTTCGTCTTTCAGATTTTACACTTACAAAGCATGTCAGTAGCTTTGGATTGCAGAATTTCTTTCCAGCTGCATACAAAAGATCTGAGATATTGTGCCCTGATCTAACACATACTGATTTGAACTCAAAGGAATAAGTGAGGCCTGTTGTAGACTCTGAAGCACTGACTTTACTATCAGTCTACAAAAATATTAGGGCTCTTCTGGATATTTTCTACATTTCTTTCACTTCCTGTTTAGCTATAGTAAAAAGCTTTCTGGTGCTACAGTATAAGCACAATGTACTGCAATGTAAAAATAAATACGTATATAGAAAGGGTAACATCTCATTCAACAGCAAGCACGCAGCTCCCAGTATATTCTGGAGACACAGCATTTCAATTTGCAGTGTGCAAAATCCAATTGCAATCTTAGCAATCAGGAGTGAACAAAATCCCCACTCCCTGGCCTTGCATTTGCCACACAGTGCATGAGGGAGCTCACAGCAATATTTTACTGCATGCAATCAGCAGTTCTAACAGAATCAGAAGATTTTCTGCAGATGAGAGGGGAATAAAATATAAAGATGTCAGGGAGAAGGTGAGGAAGGAAGAGAGAGAGAGAAATGCTCCCCAAATGTCACATTTGGGTGCTACTGCAGGACCTGAATTAACAATCAAGGTTACATGCTATTGATGTGGACATAGAAATAGCTACAGCATGGGCGATGTCTCACCTACATAGAGCAGCAACACTACAGTGACACTGATTGATCCATTCTACCTGCGCTGCAGTAAGGTCAGGCCACCCCAAGGGTGACATGGTTTCCATAGCATTCAGTAGCATGAAGGAATGAAGTCTTCCATGTCCCACTGACCCAAGGGCCGTCATTCACAAGAAAAGATCCGACAGATTTCTCCAGTTTTCCAGGAGCCAGGGGAGACACCAAAGCCCTGTGGCAGCAGCTGCAGAGGCAAAGGACGTGGGCTGCTGCAGAAGTGCTCACCCTGCAGAACTGTGCTTGGTGCAGAGCACTGCAGCAGCCGGCGAGCGTGCTCGTTCCTTGGTGACACTGCCTGTGGTTGCTTGCTCACTGCAGGAGAAAGGAGAAAAGCTTGTGCTTTTTCACTTAGACAGCCACAGAAGAGTTAAAATAAGACAGACTGAATGTTTAATCTGCCAGAAACATACAAGGAGAGCAATCAAATCTGGGATAAGTAGCTCCGAATGAGGTCTGCCTGATTGCTTTAGGCCATGCTGTTTGTCAGTCTTTTAAAATTCAAGTCATTACCAGATGCTGATCTACTATAATATTGTGATATTTTATCTGATTACACTTATCTGATTGTGCCGTATCTGCTATTTGCCTACCCATTTTTCCATGTATATTAAATGCAGGTGGTTTCATTATTCAGAGAGCTAGAAAGTGTTGACTGCTCTGAATATAAATGGGGATATTATATCATTACCTTGCTCTCAAAGCAGAGCTATTCAGTGTGTAAATCATATGCAAGGTACCTAGTGGAAACACAATAAACCATAATGTCTTGAGAGAGAAAGCAATGAGGAAGGGATAAGGAGATAAAAATTTAAGGCATTGTTAAAGAAGGATAATCTTCATAATCCCATTTAGTTCTTCCAAACCACCATTTGTTGATAATATAACCTTTATATTCAAAACTTTCTTTAAGTTCATTAAGTATCTCTGGGTGAAGTTATTGCCGCATGGAACATTATCAATAACAGGACTGAATAAAAAAAAAACAAATCATGCCAGCCGAACACATGTTTTAGCAGCTTTTTAAAGGATGCAGGAGGCACGCACGCAGTTCTGCAACAGCTCTGTGGACACTTTCTCTCCCCACCACAGTGCTTGCTCTGGGTCTTCAGGCTTCCCGGGAGAAATATGCAGGATCCACTTAGAGCAGACCAGGGCAGCAGGGTAAAGGGACTGAATCTAAGATCAATAATAAAAGATTATCTGGGACCACTTTTTGCTCGCTAACAAAACTCCTTGACAATTTCACTGTGAAAAACTGAGAGCATGATCAGTCCAGTGGTGAGGATGTGTGGAAATGTTACAGAATCACAGACTGGCAGAGGTTGGATGCAACTCTGGAGATTGCCCAGTCCAACTCCCTTGCTTAGCTAAAGCCGGTTGCTCAGGACAGCGTGCAGTGGGGTGCTGAGTATCTCCAAGGACTAGAGACCCCCCAAGCTCTCCGGGAACCTGTTCCTGAGTTCAAAATCCCACACAGAAGAAATGTGTTTTCTTACATTTAAATGGTCCTTCTCATATCCCAGTTTGTGCCCACTGTGTCTTGTCCTGGCAAGAGGCACCACTGAAAAGAGCCTAGCGCTGTGCTCTTTGCACCCTCCCTTCAGGTATTCATGGACGTTGAGGTGATCCCCTTGCTTCCTCTCCGCCAGGCTGAACAGTCCCATTTCTCTCAGCCTCATGGGAAGAGCGCTCCAGTCCCTTCACCATCTTGGTAGCCTTGCTCTGGAGTCTCTCCCATATGTCCATGACTTTCTTGTCCTGGAATTTCAGGAACAAATGAAAGCTGCAATCCTCAGCCTGTAAGGCAAAATTTGCCCTGAAAAAATCGACATGAACACTTGACTACAGATGTCTGCCATTCTCCTACAGCAGAACAAGGCTCCCAACCAAGCATTAACTATACAAAGCAATTGCTAAATTCAAGATATTCCCTGTTACCAGTAAAAGCATGTTGCCTCCCAGCAGGATTGATATTCCCTGTACTCGTGGTGCAAGTAGTCCCCTTTTTGTTCACCTTCAGCTGGAGGTATTTCAAGGTAAAATGAGTTCTCACCCCAGTGCCTTGTTTGCAGGGTACTGCAAGCACGCATGTGAGCATGGCATCTGTACGCAGTCATGTCAGTGCTGCACCAGGAGATTCATTTCCTGAAGAACAACACATACTGCAGGAGGTAGGAGGGCAAAGCCTAACAAACTCTATAATAAAACACAACAGACTTCAGCTTCTCTGGGAAAAGAAGAATGTGAAAAGATACAAAAAACAGGTGCGGGGGGGACTGGCTCTCAGCATGACAGCCATGAGTCTGCATAAAGACTGGGAAAATCAGAAGGAAAAGCAAGAAAATAAAAAGCTGAATGTAGGAGAAAGATCCTCAACTGTTGAAGGTTAGTTTAAGCTTGCAAGAGAAAGCTTAAGGGCAATAAAACAAATGTAGATGTTAGTGTAAGCTGCAAGATTTAAGAAGAATAAAGGTGATTTTAAATCTGAACTGAGGGAATAGTGCACTCTAATTCTGGGGCTATCGCACAGCCTGAAGCTCACAAGTGGATTGGTGAGCACAGGTGCAAATGCCAGTGTGTCAACAGTTTACGGGCGTTCGGCCCGGTTCCGTGATGAAGGGGACGGGGGATCCACTGGCCCACGCCCCAGGAAAAGGGAAAAGGGGAAAAGGGTAAGGAGATGGCCCTGAGAGCAAAGAACAGTGGCAACAATCTGAGGAGAAACAAACTAATTTACTAAATAAAATATCGGAATGCAAAACAACACACTATAATACAATATAATTACAATTTAAGCTGATAAATCCAATACAGAGAGAGAGAATGTCCCAAAATCAAGGTAGGCCTTACTCTACTACTGACGATAAGACGGCTGGAGAGCGAGGTGCTGCCAAGACGAGAGACGGCGGAAAAAAGGGACGAGGTCTCGTGATCTGCAAGTTTTTATACTGCGAGCTTTTATCTTTTCCCTCCGGCTGGAAAATGGTAACAGAGGAGCAAAGTACTGTGGGGAACGTAGTAGTCCTTCTCTTCTGAGAACCAGGTACGTTCACTACATGATGTTATGATGTGGAGTACCAATGACCAAAAATCATAAAACCATGACACAGTGGTATCCCAGGGTGCATTAGAAGAGCATGGCCAGCAGATTGAGGGAAGTGATCGTACCCCTCTCTTCTGCCCTGGTGAGGCCACATCTGGAGTACTGTGTCTATTTCTGGGCTTCTCAGTTGATGAAAGACAGGGAACTGCTGGAAAGAGTCCAGCAGAGAGCCACAAAGATGATCAGGGGCCTGGTGCATCTCCCTCATGGGGACAGACTGGGAAACCTGGGGCTGTTCAGCCTGAGAAGACCGAGAGGGGATCTTATCAAGGCTTACAAATACCTAAGACTGAGTGTCAAGTGAATGAGAACAGGCTTTTTCAGAGGTGCATAGCAACAGGACAAGGGATAACAGGCACAGAAGTTTCCATATAAACATGAGGGAGAACTTCTTCATTGTAAATGCGACAGAGAACTGGAACAGGCTGCCCAGAGATGTTGTGGAGTCTCCTCTGGAGACATTCAAAAATCTCCTGTATGCTTTCCTGTGTGACCTGCTGTACAAAACCTGCTTTAGCAGGGTGTAGGAATGGATGATCTTCACAGGTCCTTTCCAAAACCTACAGTTCTGTGATTCTGTGTCAGCCCTCAATGCATGAATGAGAGCCTGAGGGACACACCACCAGCTTAAGTTCCCATACTTATCAGTCTCTATGATTTTCTGCATAGGGTAACATCCTAGTGATATTGATACACAAGTCTTGGAAACAGGGAAATGAACAGATAAGATGCTGGAATAAGTGCAATTCTATCATAAACATCACAAAATTTGTTCATTGTACAGTTTCTGTTCCTGGAGACATTTGACACAGGGAAATTGTTGTTTTGTGTTCATACACCAAAAGTAAGAATTTATTTGTCCCATTTGTGGAATCAAGCTTGAAGGCATAGTATCATAGAATAGCTTTGGTTGGAAGGGTTTTCAAGTTCCAACTCCCTTGCCACAGGAAGGGTTGCCTATTGCTCAATCAAGTTCAAGACCGGGTTGCCCAGGGCCCCATCCAACCTGGCCTTAAACACCTCCAGGGAAGGGGCATCCACAGCCTCTCTGAGCAACCTGTTCCAGCATGCCACCACTCTCTCAGTAAAAAACTTCCCTGACATTTAATCTAAATCTCCCCTCCTTAAGTTTAAAACCATTCCCCCTTGACCTACCACTATCTACTCTAGTAAAAAGTTGATTTCCATCCACTTTAAATATTGACCAAAATGATGTTTCCCCACAGCCTTCTCTTTTCCAGGCTGAACAAGCCCAGCTTCTTCAGCCTGTCTTCATAGGAGAGGTGCTCCAGCACTCTGATCATCTTCATGGCCCTCCTCTAGACTCTCTCCAAAAGCTCCACATCTTTTCTGCTTTGAGGACCCCAGACTTAGATACTATACTCCAGCTGAGGTCTCACGAAGGCAGAGTAAAGAGAGGCAAACGCCCTGCCATGCTGTCCCTGTTTTGATGCATCCCAGGATACAGTTGGCCTGCTGGACTACAAGTGCACACTGCTGGCTCATGTTCAGTTTTTCATCAACCAGGACCCCTAAGTCCTTCTCAGCAGAGCTATTCTCAAGGAGTTTTTCTGCTAGTTTGTATACATACCCGGGATCACCTCAACCCAAGTGCAAAACCTCACATATTGCTCGGTTGAACCTCATTAGGTTCATATTGGCCCATCTTTCAAGTTTATCAAGGTCCCTCTGGCTGGCATCCCCTCTTTCTGCTGCACCTGATCCCTATCAACTGCACGGCTCAGCTTAATGTGATCAGCAAACTTGCTGAGAGTGCGTTCAATCCCATCATCTATGACACTGATAAAGGTGTTAAAGAGCACTGGCCCTAAGATGGATCCCTGGGGGACACAGCTTGTCAATGGCCTCCACCTGGACATAGAGCCATTGACCAGAACCGCCTGGCTGTGACCATCCAACCAATTCCTTATCCACCAAGTAATCCCTAATCCAGCCTTTGAATTCATATCTCTCCAATTCGGAGATAAGAACATGGTGCAGGACCACATCAAAGACCTTGCAGAAGTCCAAGTGGAAAGGTTTCTGAGTTGCCCAATCTGACTGAGGAATACTGGAGGATTGAGATATACCTGTTGCAATGCAGAAAATCTGAATGCATGACATGCTGACATACTGAATTATGACATTCAGTGATTTTGTTCTCAGACTTATTAAAAGAGAAGGACAGGAAATATGGCTGGTTTGGCAATTTGGCTTCAGTTGCGATCAGGAATCAAGTACTAGTGTTTTGGTTTCAAGTGGTAAGAAAGACAGTGAATGGAAGGTTTCTGAGTTGCCCAGTCAAAATCTTCAGGCAAGCATTTTTTCATAAACTTAATTTCTATAGGCTGGAAGATGTTACAAAGTTATAAAGTTTTTACAAGCCACTCTCCACCGTAATATTTGAAAAGTCACGCTGGTCAGGTGAAGTCCCGGGTGACTGGAAGAAAGGCAGTGTCACACCCATTTTTACGAAGAGTGAAAAGGATGACCCTGGCTACCAACAGCTACCAACCTGTCAGCCTCACCTCTGTGCTGGGGAAGATCATGGAGCAGATCTTCCTGGAAGCTATGCTAAGGCACATGGAGGCAGGGAGCTGATATAGGACAACCAGCACGGATTCACTAAGGGCAGACTCTCAGAGCAACAGTAGGTGTCCCTGTTCATTGAACAGGAGTCAGACTAGATGACCTTTTAGGGTCCCTTCCAACTCAAATGATTTTAAGATTCTATGAATACTAGACAAAGCAATTTGTTTAAAACAGTTAGATGTGTTGTTCAAAGTTTTTCTGAAAACTTTTTAGTGAAAATTTTCACGGAAGTCTCCATTGGCTTCTGCAGAGGTGAGCTGTAGCCGTGGAGGAGCAGGCTGCAAACCGAGCAAGGGGCTCAGGGGGTTTGTACCATCAGCTTCAGCTGATGAGCTCATAAGGAGAAAGCGTAAAGCAAACACACCAAACAAAGCCTCAGTCCCCTTCGTACGGACTAGTCTACCACGTGCATTCCCCAGTTCATTCCCACCTCACTTTGTGAATTCTCTTGCCCCAACTTCCCCCATTCCTGCCTTGGAGCTCACTAGCCTGCAAGCAAAAGAGCTGCTGAGCTGACAGCGAGTCTTCGTCTTCCTCCTCTGTCCTGCTGCGGCCATCTGCGGCCTCATAGCAGAAGCACGAGAGTCTGGGCAGCCCGGCTGTTCTCCGGCCCACTTCCAAAGCTTTCTGGGTAAGCAGGCGCACACATCCCTCATGCTGGCATAGTTTGGTCTGTGCCATTTCAACCGGGGGCCTGCAGCCAGCCCCGCCCGGGCGGGGCAGCGGGTCACAGTGGGGCCCTTTCTGACCCATCCCTGGGACAGCCAGGGTTAGCTGGCACCAACACGGTGAACCCGCAGTGTCCGGCAGGACAGCGAGGGGACAGGGCAGGAGTGTGCGGGTCTGGCGAGGAGCCCCCAAGCGCAGCCTACATCGTTTCCCTCTACCCCCGGCAGCCCCACGGCTGCCCCCTCCCCACCCTCAGCCCTCATCCGGCAGGATGGAGGAGAGACCGCCCAGCCGCCTCAGGGTGGCCTGGGAGAAGAGTGGGGCTCCCCAGGAGAGAAGACCTCCACCGGAGCCCTACGAGGTGACCGAGGTGCAGCCGCTGCATGCCGGTGAGTGAGGGTCCCCAGCGGGTTGGGCAGGGCTGGGCCAGCAAGTGCCCCCTGCTCGACACCGGGGCCCCATGACCTGACAGCCACGGGCAGGCTGTGCCAGGGCAGCGGGCACAGCGCTGGAGAGGGCAGAGCTCCTTCCTCTGCTCGCGCCTGCCTTTGGCCCCTCTACAGCGCTGCTCACTCTCCTCCTTGGTTAGATGCTGACTGGCTGCCTGTGTATGAAGAGGAGGAGAATGAGGAGGAGAAGGATGAGGAAGAGGAGAAGGAGGAGGAGGAGGAGGAGGAGGAGAAGGATAAGGAGGAGGCCAAAGAAATCATTGAGGACTTTCTCAGCTTTACAGAAGAGGTAACATCCCAGCTGTGCCTGCATCCCCGCACGGTCCCTCTGGCTCTGCCTTCAGGCTTCAGGAGGGCCGCTGGCTGGGCACAGCTGCTGCCCTGCAGGCGTCCCGCACTGCTCCGCACCCTGCAATGCTCTGGGCCTGCTGGACATGGCTCTCCCAGCTCACACTCCCTCCTTGTCTCTCTGTGGTGGCCAGGAGGAGATGCGAAAGATGACATTCCTGGAGAGAATCTGCACCATTTGCAGAAACCGCAAAAAGAGGGGCTTGAGTGAGAGCCTGGCTGTTTTCTCCCGTGAAAAAAACTTGGTAGCGAAAGTCAAGGTGAGGGGACAATGTAAGGGGTTGTGAGAGGGGACAGAGCCACCCAGGGACTGGCACCCTGAGAGGCAGGGGTGGGCAGGGGGACTGTGGGTGCCGCTGAGATCTCAGCAGTGGGACACAGGGTGCCTCTGCATTCTGGAGCTGGGCTGCGGGCACTGGGGCTCCTCTGGCCCTGCTGACCAGCGCCAGGTCTGCTGGTGCTGGCTGCTGGTGACTGCCAGGTCCCATCCTGTTTGCGCTCTACAGGAGCTGCTGGAAAATGAGCCCACGGACCAGCTGTGCACAGCAGTGCGCTACCAAGCCGTGCTTGCGATCGCCGCCTTGAGGTACCAGCCCAGCCCCTGGTTTTGCCAGCGCATCCCCAGAGCACAATCCTGGTGGTCCGGACCCTAGCCGGGAGGCATCCCCCACGTGGGCAGGGTGGCCCTCAGCTCTCCCTTGCTCTGGGCTTCTGCAGTGGTTGGAGGAAGCCCTGAAGCTCCCTGCAGGGTCTCGGCTCTTGCCCCAAAGCAGGAGGCATCAGGACTGTTCTCCATCCCAGGCCAGCGCCGTGGAGGAGGTGCCTCCCAGTAGGGCTCCACATCCCTCCCAGGGAGCCCTGCCCAGGGGAGGACCTGTTCCAACTCTGACTCAACATTGAGGCACTGTTCCCAGCACAAGGTCTCTCTATTTGCAGCGAAGTGAGAGCAATTGCGGAGGATGAAATAAGACCTCTTTTAAATGGGTGCTTCAAAGCCATCTTCTACCTTCCTCCAAGAGAGAACTTGAACATTCAGCTCTACGATCAAGTATGTACCGGATGAACTACTGGAGGTCCCATGCCTCTGGATTGTTCATGTGCAGAGATTCCTAGAGATCCTTGCAGGCGGGGGCTTGGCCTCGCTTCCCCCCACCCCTTCCCTCTCACTCTTGCCATGGGCCTGGCAACACCCAGTGCTCACAGCCTGATCTGCGCACAGCAGCTTTGTGGCCACGGGGTCTCTCCCAGGCTGTGCATGCATCTGCAGCTGTCCTTCCTTGTAGTCAAAGGGGTTCGTAGCAGTTTCCTCAGGGTGAGAGGGCACTCTGAAAGACTTCCACAACCTCTGTTCTCTTTACAGACCCTGCATGCAATGGACAACATGCTGCAGATGTTGCTGGTCAGCCATCACACCTCCAGCTGTGAGGAGCCGTGGAATATCTTGGAGGTCTGTCTCTTGCAGAGCTCTGCCTCCAGAGTTCTCTTTGGTAGAATTACAACCCCCTCCATAGGAACGGCATGGGCCACAGCAGGAGCCTGCAAGGCACCTCAGTGGCAGTAGCCTCACGAAGGGCTTGGCTCCAGCTCAGGGGGAGCCGGGATGGATGCTGTGATTCCAGCCAAGAGTTCAGCAGTACTGCTTCTCCTGGAGTGGGCATCAGCAGCTTCTCTCCTCACAGGTGCTGCTACGCTTCACCAGCACCCAGAACAAAAGTGTGTGTGAGAGGGCCATGGAACGGATCTCAAAGCTTATCAGTTTCATCACCAGCAGTCACTGGCAGGAGGTAAGGAGCCAGGAAGTTCCCAGACAGCCTTTCTCCCCTTCCCTGCATCCCAGAGCAGCCTACAGCTCAGGGGTACCTGTAAGACAAGCTTGAGCACAGGCGGGAGACTTTGGCATGCATTTACCCTGAAGCGAGGGTCTTCATCCTTCCTTTTCCTCTGGTCCTCCCACCCCACACCCTGTTCTCTCACTCAGTTTGACATGTCTTCCCTCCATTCCTTCCTTCTTGCCATAGCCATTTGGAAAATTCTTTCAACCTTCTCAGAGGACACGCATCGTCCACATGACCCTTGAGATCATTGGAGACTGCGGCACTGAGGACAAGGAGTGGGCCAATTTTATGCTGGGTGTATTTCTGAGAGACCCTGCTACCTGGCTGACGGATGTAAGCAGTCTGAAGCTGGATTGCCGAGCCCTGCCCGGCCCTCCACAGCTCTTGGGCATCCAAAGCCGCTTCAAGCCAGCCTAGAGCAGTGGGAAGGGCAGTACTAGCAGTGGCTGCGGGGCAAATGGCTGCAGGACAGCGGCAGCAGCATTCTCCCTGTGTCATCCAACCAGGTGCCCAAGATTCTGGAGTTCATCCAGAGAAATCTGGGAAGCAACAGGACATCCCTTCAGCAGGCCCTCTCCTCAGTGCTTCTTGTGATGACCAAACAGTTTCCCAGGGATGTGCTGACAAGTGTGTTGACCGACCTTCCTCAGTGTGACAGGTACGAGCCCTGACAGCCCTGCACGCTTGTTCCATGTGAAGAGCGGGGCTCGGAGACGCTCTGGCTGCCAGAGCCAAGGAAAGCTGCAGGACATCCCCGGGGAGCAGGCCCTCCATCCCACTGTGCTTTCCAGCGCTGGTGGGCCGCTCAGGGCTGCAGCAGCCAACGCCGACCATGGCAGCCCAGAGCCCCCACCAGGTTCCTGCCCTGCCCCTCGGGAAAGGCCATCTCAGCCCCTCCTGCTTGCCCAGGCTGGGTCCCCAGGCCTCCCCAAGCACACAGGGCAGCAGGGCCGGGGCTGCCGCACAGCCTGGGGCCTGCCGGGCCTGCCTGAGCCATGGCGCTGTGGCTGAGGCAGCCTTGCTGACACAGCATTGCTCTTTGTTTGCAGCACTACCCTGGACATCTGGAAGAGAGTGCTTACTCTGCCAGAAACTTCAGAGAGGATCTTGGAAGAACTGTGCCCTGTTCTCCAGGACCAACAGCTATGTGCGGTCTTTAACGTCACCACAGCAAAGTTGGGCCTCCTTCACTTGACTGTGAGTTACCGGACAAGGCACCGTGCTCTCCTTCAGGGCTCTCTTTCCCCAGCTCCCTGCCTCCCCCTGCCTTGCTCCCCTGACTGGAAACCTGGGGCAGGGCAGGGGCAGAGCCGGGGCCATGGCAGGGGCTTGGGAGAGGCATGGCCTCTGCACAGGCTGAGCAGGCTGCAGGGCTGGGGAGGGGAAGTGCCCATGGCCACCACATCTAGTGCCATTTTTGTCCCAGCTCCTGCAGGTCAATTGCTTCTCAAAGGCATGGGAGCAAGAGGCTGTGAATGGTCAGAGGGCAGGAGGGCCCCTCCAAAGGCCCTGCTGCCCCAGGCCAGGCTGTGTGGCCCCAGGGCCCTGCCCTGAGCTGCCAGAGGAGCCAGGAGCTGCAGGGTGCAGGGAGTCCTGCTGCCTCTGTCTGGCACTCACTGCTGCGTTTGTTTCAGATGATGCCTCCCACTGAAGAGAACCTGAAAAAGTTGCGTAAACCAATACTGCTCCAGAGGTTTCTGAAGATTGAAAGCCTTCCAATACTCTGGCTGGTGCTCAGAGGCCTTGTCCTGCTGTCAGAGAGACCTGAGACGGTGAGCAGGACCTAGTCAAATGAAGCCCTGTTGGCAGACTGGCACTGGGGCAGTAGGCATTGTTGTGGCTTGTCCTTGCCTGAGACTCAGGAGTTGGAGTGATGGCCGTGGTGGGGCCTGGTAGCTGCCTGGGGAGATTTCCAGGAACTTTCCAGATGGGTTACTTGGGGGCCTGTTGGAAAAGGGGGTGGCTGAGCAGGGGACCTGGAGTCCTTGCTCTCTGCTGCTGCCCCAGGGAACAAGGCGTGTGTGTAGTGCCCTGTAAACAGAGCTTTTTCACCAGGGTGGCCATTGCCCTCTTGATGAAAAGGAAATGGTGTGTTTTGTGCAGGCAAGAGGAATGCAGGCCCTGTTGCCAGGTGTCATGAAAACTCTGCGGTTTGCCAACACGCACATTGTTCTGAAGGCGCTGAATATCTGCAGAAATGTAATGAGTCATCTGAGGAAGAGGGAGGCCAGTCTCATTGCTCTGGAGCTGGCTCAGAAGCTCCTGCCTCTATTTAATCACGTAAGTCTGCTGCAGGAGTGCTGCAGTTGGGTGCTCAGCAAAAGGGCCTTCTCCTTTCTTTGCTTCTCTGGGCTCTTGTGGGATGTCTTCTGGGCTCTGCAGCCCAGCAGGCCTTGTCCCTGGCAACTTGGCTGTTGGTGGTGTCGTGAGGCCCCTGTGCTGAGGCCCAGCCCAGCCCCTGAGCAAAGCATCTGCTGCCTAGGGTTGCTTTCAGGCCCTCCAATGGTCCCTTTACTACCAGCACCAGGCATTCTCCCCATGTGCTGTAACAGTGAGCTAGAGACTAAGCAGGCAGCGTGTGCCCCAGAGGCATTGCCGACAGCCAGCCCTGTCTCCTCCTTGGTCTGGTTCCCAGAGAGCTCTGCTCTGACCTGGTGGGGTGGCTGGGGGAGCACCCCGAGGCACAGGCACCCCGTGCTGGAAACCTGTTGCATTGCTTTGCATGGGCCCACAGTGCCTTCATGCAGAATGTGACTTCAAAGCTTCTCCCTTCACATCTGCCATGCCTACACTTGTGCTCACCATGGGCAGCGAGAGTGTGTTGCTGAGTGAAAACACACTCACACACACACACCATAATAGCAGCAAGAAAAAGGCTTTTTTTATTCAAAGCATAGCGTTCCTTTATAATACTTGTTATCTACTATTGCCATCTAAAGCTTACTCCCTTAATGCTGATTGGATATTTTTGCTGAGGCATGTAGCAGTGAAGCATGAAGCAGCATTTTCCATCTATTGACATATGAAAAGGGTAGCTTATCGGATCATCTTAGTTTCCCATTTTTCTTGCGTCACGGGTACATTCTTTGGTCGACTAGTCCTAGTTCCCTCAGGGGAGGGGCCTTTCTCGTTACATCTCGTATCCTCGCAACCGCCTATTACAACAGCTGAGGTCCTCCTGTTCTCCTCCCCTAGGTGTCAAGTGAAGTGCGAGAGTGTTCCATCCGCCTCTTCAAAGATGTGACAGAGGCTGTGGTGTGGTGGCTAAAGGGAACCATGAAGAAGAACGTGCACAGGGGCCTGCTACCTCTGCTGTTTCACATGAGTGACGAGAGCCCGAGTGTTGCACAGGTACGAATTTCAGACCTGACCAGTACACAGGCAAGGGTGTGCTGACCCGTCAGGGGTGGTCTGGGAATTGAGGGCAAGGGCCACAAGCATTCCAGCTCTTGGGATGTGTGTCACTGGTGCCATCTCCCAGCATCTGTTCTCTGTAGGCCTCTGGGGAAGCCCTTGTTGCTTGTGCAAAGTTCCTGAACTGGAAGAAGCTCAAGCACCTGGCCAAGAGGCAGAAAAAAATGGAGATCAAGGAATATTTGGTAAGGACAACCACACAGCCCCCACCTTTTTCCTGGGGAAGGGGATGCTGGCAGAAGGAGCTGCACCAGCAGCGTGGGAGAGTCTGCAAACCCCATGCCTTTGTGTTCTTCCCCAGCTGCAGCAGGACAAGGGGAGGGTTGATGAATACCTGTGGCAGAGCCTGCTGTACGTGAAGGATTCTCAGGCCACTGTGCGATATGAGGCTGCCGAATTCACGGGTGAGCCCAGCCCCTGGGTCCCTCTTTAGGCCCTGCCCTGGCAGCAATGAGCAGCCCTGCAGCCCCCAGATACACCCTGCCCATGCCGGTAGCCCCGGTGGGTGCCTTGCTTAGGTCCCCCCTTGGGCACTGTCCCTGCCTGGGGCACAGGAGGGGAAGCAGCTGGGCTGGCGGGGCCAGGCTTGGTGCTCCTGGGAGCATGCTGGGGAGTGGGGGTCTGACAGGAGCTCTTTACCTAGGGCTGGCTCTGCAGTGCTCCTCAGACCACAGTGAGGGAAAGCTGAACATACTCTGCAGTGGTGAGTGAGGGCAGTGCTGTGTGTGCTGGGGCTGGGGGCAGGGGACAAGGCCTGAGCGGGCAGCCATGCCTTGCCCTGCTGCAAGGAAATGCTGCAGGGGCAGAGAAACATTCCTGGGCCAGATGGAGTACTCCTGAGCAGTGGCCTCCATCCAATCCCTCAGTCTCACGTGCTCCTCCTGGCCTGGAAAAGCAATGGGTGCGGCTGGCACAGTCTGGAGGGGATGCTGGTGGGTCTCTGCAGGTCGGTGGGTTTCATCTCTGCTCTATTTCCCTCTGTTGCAGCTCTCCAGCCTTTGGAAGATGACGCCCATCCAGCAGTCCGTTCTGTGGCAACTGAGATAATCCAGAGATGTCAAAGCCATCAGGCAGAACCAGCACAGAGCAGGCTTGCAGCACTGTGCTGCTGGCCCTGAAAAGCCATCTGTCCTGCAAAAGATGACCCTAATCAATAAACTCGGATTACAGAGCTGTTCCCTTGGTGTCCTCCTGTGTTGAGCTGACGTGCAAGGTTTCTGTAGTGGTGGGCTGCACGAGCGACCAGCGTGAGGAGAGCCGGGGAGCTGTCCCATAGGGAAAAAGAGCCTGCCCCAGCTGCCTCCAAATGGGACCTGCCCCTAGAGGAGCCCACACAGAAGCAGCTGGATCAGGGCTGAAGGGGGCAGCATCCCACGAGGAGAACCATGGTGGTGCAGATTGTCCCTCTGCAGCCCGTGCTGTCGAGAATGGACAGAAATCAGAGGATTGGTCTGGATACAGGAGTGCATCCTCAGCATGTTTGCTGACGAGACTCAGCTGGGAGGTGCTGTTGATTCTCCAGGGGGATGAGAGGCCTCTCATGGGGATACAGATCCTTTGGAGAAGTGGACAATCAGCAACAGCATGCAGTTCCACTGAGGAAAATCTAAAAATTCCCCAAACCGGCATTCATCATTCCTAAGAACTTCATGGCCTTTCCTCGAGGTCTGTCCAGGCCACTCTCCCCTCTGTGTACAAAATTAGACTGACTAAACCTCAGTACAGACGGGACAGGATGTCAAGAACATCCTCTACACTGCTGCTGGAGAGAAAGGTCCCACTTGGAGTTTGTGGCAAAGAGCCTCAGGAGAGACCCGAGGCCGACCCCTGGGATTCTGGAGTCGAGCGTACAGGGGGTCCGAAGAGGGCTACACTCCAACTGAGAAGGAGATCTTAGCCGCGTATGAGAGGGTTCGAGCTGCTTCCAAAGTAATTGCTACTGAAACACAGCTTCTTCTTGCCCCTCGACTGCCAGTGCTCAATTGGATGTTTAAAGGAAAGGTTCCCTCCACCCATCATGCTACTGATGCCACCTGGAGTAAGTGGATTGCGTTGATTATGCAGCGAGCTCGGACGCAGAATCTCAGTTGTCCAGGGATCTTAGAGGTGATCATGGACTGGCCTGAAGGCAAAAAGTTTGGAACATCACCAGGACAAGACGTATCGTGTGCTAAAGAGGCCCCACCATACAGTGAATTACCAGAAAATGAAAAGAAATATGCCCTGTTCACAGATGGATCATGTCGTATTGTGGGGAAGGATCGCAGATGGAAATCTGCTGTGTGGATCCCTACACAAGTTGCAGAGGCCACTCAAGGAAAAGGAGAATCAAGCCAATTTGCAGAGGTAAAGGCTGTCCAGCTGGCCTTAGATGTTGCCGAATGGGAGAGGTGGCCAGTGCTTTATCTTTACACTGACTCATGGATGGTGGCAAATGCCTTATGGGGGTGGTTACAGCAGTGGGAACAAAATAACTGGCAACGAAGGGGTAAACCTATTTGGGCTGCTGAACTGTGGAAAGACACTGCTGCCCGAATTAAGAATATGGTTGTAAAGGTGCGTCATGTAGATGCTCGTGTGCCCAAGAGTCAGGCTACTGAAGAACAACAAATCAACTATCAGGTAGATCGAGCCTCCAAAATTAAGGTGGCTCAAATGGACTTGGACTGGCAACACAAGGGTGAATTATTTCTAGCTCAGTGGGCCCATGAAACCTCAGGCCATCAAGGAAGAGATGCAACATAGAAGTGGGCTAGAGACCAAGGGGTGGACTTAAGTATGGATGCTATTGCACAGGTTATTCATAACTGTGACACATGTGCCACAGTTAAACAAGCCAAGAGGATGAGACCTCTTTGGAGGGAAGGGAGAAGGCAAAAGTATAAATATGGGGAGGTGTGGCAGGTTGACTATATCACCTTGCCACGAAGCCATGATGGTAAGCGTTATGTGCTCACCATGGTGGAGGCAACCACTGGGTGGCTTGAAACATATGCAGTACCCCATGGTACTGCCCGAAACACCATATTAGGCCTCGAAAAACAAGTCCTGTAGCAACATGGCACTCCGGAAGAGGAAGAGGATGACCCCCAGCTCACTACAACCTCCCTTCAGGTAGTTATAGAGAGCGATAAGGTCCCCCCTGAGCCTCCTCTTCTCCAGACTGAACAATCCCAGCTCCCTCAGCCACTCCTCATAAGGCCTGTGCTCCAGACCCCTCACAGCTTCATTGCCCTTCTCTGTACACGCTCCAGGGCCTCAATGTCATTCTTGAAGTGAGAGGCCCAAAACTGGACACAGTAATCGAGGTGGGGCCTCACCAGGGCTGAGAACAGAGGGACAATGACTTCCCTACTCCTACTGGCAACACTATTTCTGATACAAGCCAGGATGCCATTGGCCTTCTTGGCCACCTGGGCACACTGCTGGCTCATGCTCAGCCGAGCATCGACCAATACCCCCGGGTCCGTTTCTTCCACATAACCTTCCAGCCACTCTGCCCCAAGCCTGTAGCGTTGCGTGGGGTTGTTGCGGCCAAAGTGCAGGACCCAGCACTTGGTCTTGTTGAACCTCATCCCACTGGCTTGAGCCCAGAGATCCAGCCTGTCCAGATCTCTCTGTAGGGCCTCTCTACCCCCAGGCAGATCGACACTTCCTGCCAGCTTGGTGTCGTCTGCAAACTTACTGAGGGTGCTCTCAGTGCCCTCATCCAGGTCATCAATAAAGATATTGGACAGGACAGGCCCCAGCACTGAACCCTGAGGAACACCACTGGTGACCGGTCGCCAGCTGGATTTAACTCCATTCACCACCACTCTCTGGGCTCGGCCCTCCAGCCAGCTCCTTACCCAGCAAAGAGTGTACCTGTCCAAGCCACGGGCTGCCAGTTTCTCCAAGAGAATACTGTGGGACACAGTGTCAAAGGCTTTGCTGAAGTCTAGGTAGACCACATCAACATCATGTTGTGCACTGGGAGTTAAAGAGTTAATGCTCTAGTTCCGTGGATCATGGATAGTTCCGGGTACCTGGTTCTCAGAAGAGAAGAAGAACTACATTTCCCAGAGGACTGCTCACTGTTCTGTTACCGTTTTCCGTACAGAGAGAAAGATAAAACTGTTCGCAGATCACGAGACGTTCCCTTTTTGCTTTTGGCTCCCCTCCTGCTCATCCCGGCAGCATCTCTCTCCCTAGCCATCTCGCCACCAGCATTAGAGTAAGGCTTTTTGGTTTTTGGACATTCACATTTTATTTGATTTATTAGCTTCAATTTCAATTATATTGTATTATATTGTGTTATGTTGCATTCTGATATCTTGTTTAGTAAATTACTTTGTTTCTCCTCAGATCGTTGCCGCTGTTTTGTTTTTAGGTCCATCTCCCTACCCTTCCCCTTTTCCCTTTTCCCAGGGCATGTGTCTGTGGGTCCTCCTGCCCCATTAGTCACGGAACTGGGCCAAACCTGCCCGTACACCATGGGCACTTCTGCTTTATCAACCACACCGTTCAACTTAGTGTCATCTGCAAACTTCCTGAGGAAGCACTCAATCAAGAGCGAGCAAGTTAGGGGCCGCTGCATGTCAGCTGGGTCATCAAAGTCAGTGTTTTACATGGTAAGCCACAGATTGTATTTGAGCTTTAATTCATAACCATATTGAACAATGACCTCTGAATTAATCTCACATTTTCAAACACTTGCAAAAAAATGCAATGCCTTTGCATAGAGAGGCAGGCATCCCAACCCCAAGCACCAGCACAGACTTCAGCACCTTCAGCAAGAAAGTCCTGATAAAATACTCTCCTTTGGAGATTTGGTTGTACTGGCATATGCCAGTGCCACGGGCATCTCCAAATTTTCATCACACTTTTGATCTGTTGTCTTGCTCCCAGAAACAGAAGTCTGGTTTGGCATCTCATACTGTGGAGAGTGTTGTGACTTAACTCAGCAAGCAGCTAAACACCACATAGGCATTTGCTCATTCTTCCTCCTCCAGTGGGATGGGGCAGAGAGCCATATAAAAAGTAGAACTCGTAGGCTGAGATAAAAACTAGTTACTAAGACAGAAAAGGAAGAGAGTAATGATCATTATATATATAAAACAAGGGATACACAAAGCAATAGCTCACCACCTACTGACCGATGCCAAGCCAGTCCCCAGGTAGCAGTCCCTCACCTAGCCAACTCTGCTCAGTTTTACTGTTTTTTCACACGATGTCACATAGTACAGAATATCACTTTGGACAGTTTATGTCAGCTGCCCTGGTTCTGTCCCCTCCCAGCTCCTTGTGCCCCCCGCCCCGGCCCCCTCGCTGGCAGGGCGGTAGGAGAAGCTGGAAAGCTGAAACATCCTGGGCTCTATACAGCACTGCTCAGCAACAACTGCAAACACTGGCATGTTATCAACATCGTTTATCTCCTAAAACCAAAACATGGCATCGTACGAGGCATTATGAAGAAAAAATCCAACTTTGTCCCAGCTGAAACCAGGATAGCACATTACCATGGAAAATCTGTAGCACTTCAAATATAGGATATTTCAAAGCTGCAAGATAATTTCAAAAAATTTTAGACAAAGTGTTGTATAGGAAGCATTTGAATGATTGCTGGCTATTCATAGCAATCTTCGAGGTGTTACTATTAACAAAAGTCTGGAAAAATCAACAGAACTGTTCTGCTTAGTATTTATATGCAGACAAAATATGCAAGAGGGAACAGAGGAAAAGAATTTCAGGAAGGAATGGATCACATTTTTTATAGAGAAGCTGTTTTTTTGTCAGTAGTCATGTATACAAGTAATACACAGTCACTCTATTTGAAATTATAAGTATTGGAAAAGGTTACTAAATATAAAATTGAAGGAAGCTTAGGACAGGAAACAAAAATATGTTTCTGTCTTCACATTGCTAAAGGAAGAAATTATTTTGGAAATCACAGATTAGTAAATGCAAAAATAAAATGAAGAATTGGACAGATAAAACTAAATTCTACAGGCGAGAAAACAGAGAATAAACAAAATGAACCACGGATTAAAATTATGGGCAGTTTATCAAAGAAGAACAATACAGAGCAGTCAAATTCTTTACTTGTCAAATATCTGCCTTGATTGTAAATGAGCTGTGCTGGTACATTTTTAAATATCACTTTAGTAGTACAGAGCTATTTGGGACAGTTAGGTGTTGCCTTGATTTAACCTGGTTTAGACGTGGCATGTGCAGTGGAGAAACTATCCCTGGAATGCACTGTGAAAATTATTACTCTGCCTATTGTTCATCAATGCAAGAAAAAAAAAAAAAAGAACATAAAAGGCCAAATCTGAAGGAAAACTGAAGAACTGAAAACAATAATCCTGCCCAAGAAATAAAAAAACAGTGGCTAGAAACAAACTCAAAAGCAAGGAAAACCAATTTTTTAGTTCTCTTTACACATTCTTTTCACTGCTTGAGGATTCTCCAGAAGAATTTAGATATCTATTGTATTCATTATTGCTTGATGCCTGGATCTTCCAATACATTCAAAAACCTAAACTATGCTGAGGATTGCTGCAGGAATCAGACCCCTACACAGGGACAAAAATATCTTTGAGAAGATCACACATGGTGGTGATGTGGCATTTACACTGTTCCTTTTTTTTTCAATTACATTCTAATTTTTCATTATAATCTCTGCATCTTGTAATATTTTTATTCTTTACTTAATGCAATTTGCGACATCTATGATGACTGCCAGGTTTCCTGAAGGGTACGCCTTCCAGTGGTTCCAAAGAGCTACAGATTCTGGATGAATGTAGCTCCAAGTAGAGAAGTTTGTTTATATGTTTGTTTTTCCTGAAACACTCTTTCCCCAATGACAATCTCATTCTTTTTGTCGTGTAGGTTCAGGAACTCCCAGATTCCAAATGAAAATATAGTCAGCTAATTTAGACCTCAATGAGTGAACCTACAAACCAGTACTGTAGAACCATAGAATGGCTCGGGTGGAAAGAACCTTAAAGCCCACCCAGCTCCAACCCCCTGCCGTTGCTGGTTGCTACCCACTAGATCAGAGTGTCCAGGGCCACATCCAACCTGGCCTTGAGATCCTGGCCAGGGATGGGGCACACACAGCTTCTCTGAGCAGCCTGTGCCAGGGCCTCAGCACCCTCTGAGTAAAAAAAATTTTCTCCTAATCTAATCTAATCCCCCTTCATTTAGTTCCTCCTTGCTCCATTTCTATGCAAAAAGCTGATCTTCGTCTTATTTATAAGTTCACTTTAAGCACTGAGAAGCCACCACGAGGTCTCCCCAGACCTTCTCTCCAGGCTGAACAAGCCCAGCTCCTTCTACACATAAGCTAAAATCGCCTTAGACAGTTGCTGTTGTCAATTTTCATGCTATCACTTAGTTGAAATCATCCTATGAGTACAGATGATCATCTGTGAATCACAAGTTCTTTCAGAATTCATGTTGCTGATGGAAATGAAAGATGTCTTTGATTTAGATTCAGGTTCAGATGATGCACTCCCTTGAGCCAGAGGCAATAAAAAAAACCCCACACAACATCTGACCAAATAGCACCACATCTGTTCAGGGTAGACCTGTATAAACTTTCCAAGTAAAGGCTACTCAGATGGAGATGAGGCTTTTCTGACCTTTTGTTATTATTCATTACAGAATACCCTAGCTCCACTATGGTGTCTGTTTTCCTAGTGGGAAGGAATAAAAGTTTAAAGGTGACCTTGAAAGCACTGCCACAAAATCATTGTCTGCTCTCTACATTCGGTTTTTCTTTGCAGTACCAGTTGGAGCGCTTGATGGTTTTGGTTACTCAGTAAATGGTCACAGAGCTCTCGGTGAAACAGAGAAAAAACTGTTTATGATGTGCAAAGAAGTCTGTAGACCCATTCTACAGGTTAGTCCTCAGTGCAACTGATTCTCAGGTAGCAGAGCCTCCCAGCTGGCTGGATTTTTCTTGGCTATTTTACCTTCCTCAAATGTCCAAAAAATCTCCTCCCTCTTGCCAGAGCTCTCTGCGCTCACGCTTGGGTGCTCTTTCCTGATAACAGTTGTGGCTGGTTTTAACTGACTCACTCTGACATTAAGGTGGATTTAGACAGTGATGCTCTCAGGTACTTTTATGCTGAAAGTCGCTCAGGGTAAATGTATTATTTTCAAGGGATGTAGAAAGAAGAAATAATTCATGAGCATAAAAAAGTGGAAAAAATTTCCATGAATGTTTCAGCGCAACACTGTGATCTTGTCCAGTGACTCAAGAATGTAATGTTTATCTTTTTTGCATTCCTTCTGAAACAAACAAGTCTAATGGAAGTGTGTCATATTAATCCTTGCACACAGTGTGCACAACAGTTAATGCTGGTAGGGGCAACTTGAGTCCTATGGAGTAAAAAAAGAATTTTAAATGTAATGGCTCACTTTCAACAAATACGTTTCTCTTGATATGTGCCTGCCAACTATATTCTTATTAAGTGCATTTAGTTTTTAGAAAATATGTAAGTCACTCCAAAAGTAATGCTTGGACATAGAGCCGCTGACAACAACCCTCTGGCTGTGACCATCCAACCAATTCCTTATCCACAGAATAGCCCAGCCTTTGAACCCCTCTCCCTCCAATTCAGAGTTAAGAATGTGGGGCAGGACCACGTCAAAGACCTTGCAGAAGTTCAGGTGGATGACATCCGTTGCCCTCTCTGTGTCCACCGATGCTGTCACTCCACTACAGAGGGCCACCAGATTGGTCAGGCACGATCTGCCCTTGGTGAAGCCATGCTGTCCGAACTGGACCACCTGCTCATCCCTCATGTGCTTTAACACAGGATCTGCTATATGATCTTCCCAGGCACAGAACTGAGGCTCACTGGCCTGTAGTTCCCCCATTCTTCTTCCTCCCTTTCTTATAAATGGGAGGGGTTTTTTTTCCTAGTCCAGGGGGACTTCACCTGACAGCCACAACTTTTCAAATATGACAGAGAGCAGATTGGCAACCACATCAGCCATCTCCCTCAGGATGCTGGGATACATGTCATCTGGCCCCATAAACTGGTACATGTTCAGTCTCATGAGGCGGCATCAGACTTGCTCTTCTCTTACAGTGGGGCTAGTTTGCTCCCCTAGTTCCCACCAAGGCATTCAGGAATGTGTGGTTCAGGGATGCTAGAGACACGAGAAGCCTGGCTGCCAGAGAAGACTGAGGAAAGAACTCATTGAGTACCTAAGCCTTTTCCATGTCTGCTGTAGCTGGTTTTCCCTTCTCTTTTATCAGAGGGGGTACACTCTCTTTGGTCTCTCTTCTGACCAGCGTACCTATGGAATCCCTTCTTGTTGTTTTTCACATCCCTTGCCAAGAGCAGTTCTGTCTGCACCTGGGCTTTCCTGATCCCATCCCTGCACGTCCAGACAACATCCCTGTATTCTTCCTGAGCAATATGCCCTTGTTCACATTGCCTGTACATGTCTTTCTTACCCCTCAGTTTGACCATCAGCCCAAGGTTGAAAGAACATAAAGCAAATGAAAAGGAGTGCATGTCTAAAACACATATTTTTATACCTTACAATGTCAGTCTTGTGCAGATTTTTTGAGATCTTGATTCACATACTTGTGCTCAGTCATATTCCTTTCTCAAGTTTCCTGGTCAGAGACACAAGTGCGGTTCCAGTTTTACAGGATATAATGCAAACTTACCAGTGACCATCTCAAACATATACGTATGATCTATGGAAGAAAAAAAAATAAGAAAAAAAAAGAGTAAAAAATGACACAAAGTTACAAAATTGTATTCGGATGCTAGTACAACTTTTACCATTTTCATGGAAAATTACATCCAAATTCACTCAGATTTGTTTGGATGAATGACAAATTTTAGCAAGGTTGAATGGCAGAGTCAAAAATGAAAGACAAAGGTGAAAGTTCTCAAAGGCACAGAGATACGCAGGCTGAAGGAGCTGTGTCAGATGTGATTTTATTTAAAGTTGCCTTGAGTAGTTTTGAAGAGGTAACAAATATCTGTGAAAACTGTAAATCATACAAAATGTAGATGAGCTGCAAACATCAGTTAAAGCAGAATAACGTGGAGTATCTTTAAGAGATCGGAGATACAGACTGATAAAATTAACCGACTGAAACAATTATCCTGGTTATATGACAGACACATTTACTGCAAAGTACGCCTTACTACTGCAGGGTCATAGGCTTCTGTGGGATGCAAACATACCAGCATGAAAACCTGAGATGCCGCCTCAGCTCATCTGCCCAAGGCTGGGCCAATGCCAGGTTGATTGGTGGGAAGATGACATGGGAATTCTGTGGGTTTAGGATCCCACTCTAGATTTCCAGTATCCTGTGTTGTTTCCAGTTTTCCTTTCCCAAAGATGGCCTTTGTTACCTCCATCTACTGGTAAAAATAAGGAACAGAAGCTTCCTACTGATGCACATGCATACGTACATGCTTGTGCCTATATGCACACATAGAAAATAGTAGCAGGGTGTTCCAGTTCTCTTTATTCACCTGGAAACACCCTATTAAACACAGTAAAACATTCACAACAAGCCAACAGTTTTGCTGCACTTCTGAGTTAGAAGAACATGTAGCCCTGCAGTAACAGCAGGCCTAAACCCGGACAGAAGAAACCACCCCTCAGTCACATTCTGCAGTGCGACTGTATCATGGTCATACAAATTTAGGCAGACTAATAAATTATTTAGAGAGCTGCTCTTCATTCACTCCACATGGCCCCAGCAAACTGCATCCAAACATGACAGCAGTGCATTCATGAGGAGCGTTAACAAAATAAATATTTTCAATAACTAAAATACATCAAATGAAACAGAAATATTGAGCCAGAGCCTCATCTGGTACAAACAGGCACAACATCGTTCAGGCAATTATTTTTACTTAATAATATATACGCACAAGCTAACTTGCAAATCTCCTTGTTAAACGTCCAGAATGGAGAGTGATATGTTAGTCGTTCAAAAATAGTTCATCTTGTGGAGTGACAGGGCATGCTGTGGGGAGGTGACCTAATTGTCATGGTTTTAGGATTTTTGGTTATCAGTATTTCCACATCATAACATCATGCAGTGCACTACGAGTTAAGGAGATAATGCTTCAATTCTGTGGATCATCAGTCGAAGAGAAGAACTACACACCCCAGAGGACTTTGTGGTGTTCTGTTTCTGTTTTCTGCTCAGAGGGAAAGATAAAACTTTGCAGATCACGAGATGCCCCTTTTTTCGACCTTTCAGCTCGGCTCCGTTGCAGGTGCCGTATCGTCTCAGCTTACTTAGAGTAAGGCCTTCAGTGTTTGGACACTCTCTCTCATTTTATTTGATTTATTAGCCTTAATTTTAATTATATTGTATTATATTGTGTTATTTTGCATTCCGATATCTTGTTTAGTAAATTACTTTGTTTCTCCTCAGATCGTTGCCACTGTTTTGTTTCAGGCCCATCTCCCTACCCGTTCCCTTTTTCCCCTTTGCTCTTTCCGGGGGTGTGGGTCCGTGGGTCCCCTCACCCCATTAGTCACGGAACTGGGCCAAAGCAGCCCATAAATCACAGACACATAATACAGAAACTCTGATGTGGAGCACAGCAGATCTTCAAAATAAGGGTGCTGAGCTGCTGTAAAGACACTTTTCTGATCTTCAGTAAGAGTAATGTGGACTCTTCGATAGTAAACAGATTTTTAATGTCATCCATTCCTTGTGCACTTCGTCATTAGCTTTTCTCCTAGCTTGGAACTTTGCACCCTTTGGGCAAAGTACTGAGACACTTGTTTTCAACACTGTCAAGTCAAACATCAACTGCAAGCAACAGAAAGGCAACCTTTCTATACTGGAATCTAAGAAGAGCTCTGTTGCCTTAAGGAGTAACAAAAGTGTATTTTTCCAAATGCAGGTGCGTATCAGATGTTGTCAGTTTTGCTATAAGGACAACATTATATCAAAACACCAAGAAATGGAATTACCAACCTCATCAAATTTAATAACCTCAGTCACAAAACCAACAAATTCTCTGTATAAAAAATATCCTCCCTCTTTCCTTTTATAACACATATAAAGCACCTGTTCAGTTCCTCTTTCCCCACAGACGAAACAGCACGTTAACAACCTTTAGTTGCTGCCAATGAAATACTTGTTGTCTGTGAACAACACAAATCCTTTCTGTTCTCGTTAACTGAGGGAGAGATTGGGCTCATTACAAATAGGCTGTGCTTCACAACAAGAGGGGAGAAATGGCGAGAAAGGGAAAGGGACAGGGAAAGTGTTTCGAAGGTAAGGAGGATATTTGTAGTTATTTTCCTCCATGTGAGCCCCAGGATAACCCCAAGAACTGTCAGAAATGCCGAAGACAGAAGAAGGATTTCTAGTTATCCGGGAAGTCACCTCAGGCAGACCGAGAGAACAGAAGAGTGCTAAAGACACTTTCACAGAAGGATGGAGCCATAGCCTAAAGCCAGAGAGATGAGGGCAAGGAGGTCAGATAAACAGGTGAAGGAACAGTAAAGAAAAGAAAAAACACTGATTTGAACTCAAGGCTGGAGATAACCGCACTGCCTAGGTGCATGAGTTCAATCTCTAAAAAGATCTCATTAGCATTTCCTGTAACTGCTCTAGCATCAGAGGCAAGCCTGCAAGACCTGTATCAATGCACTGGACTGAGAAGCCTTATAGCTTTCAGAGTTCACTCAAAAAAGAGCACCATTTTCTCCCACAGATGCAAAAAGAGGTATGTCCAACTCTACCGAATAGCAGGAGAGCACAACAAGAGATCGCACAAGGGACAGTAACAAGGACATCCCAATCTATTTTGTTGGGAAAATGAAAAGTAAGATGATAACCTTCAAGCTAATGCAGAGTAGCAGCTAAAAATTTTGTCAGTCTAATATTCAGAATCACAATGCCCATGCAGCTTTGCAGATCAAACTCCAAATCCCTAAGCCTCTGTTGCTCACTGCTGTAAACAAGATCATAAGATTGCCTCGCTCTGCAAAGCAGTTCCTTAAGATTCCTGCTCATTCTAAATGAAGCAGGAAGAGGGAGGTTTTTCTTCGTAAATCTAGTTGAGCCTTTGTATCTCAGTGCACCCAAAAGCTGCCTCCCTCCTTGGAGGGCTTCCAGCCCCCATGGGAGGAAGCCCTGAACAGCCAGGTCTCACCTCAGGGCTGAGCCTGCACTGGGCAGGGCTCAGGCTGGAGGCCTCCCCACGTCCCTGCGAGCCTAAAGTACAATGATTCAATGTTAATAAATCAGTTATCAAAATTCTGGAGATGATTTATGGAAGACTTAATGGAGGATGAAGTAACTGGAAAAGGTGCAGAGCAGGGAAAGATTTTAAGGATTTAAATCCTTTTACCTCATTAGAAGAGGGGCAGTGGGTGCACTGATCACAGTCCTTAAGCACCACTTAAGAAGCACAAACCTGCTAATAGAGGGTATAACCGGATTCAATGGCAGGCACAAAGAAAGTCTCAGATAGAAAAAAAAACATGGTCATTCAGTAAAGTGAATAGAACTATTTCAACTTGTGGAAATCCTCCAGTCTCAACAGAATGTAAGCAGGCTCAATTCTAGTAACTCTTAATCTGGGAGCCTCAAGCACTGAATAACATCTTTTTCAAGAAGAATGAACAGAAAAAAAAATCTGACCAAAAAAAAATGAAAGATGCTTTTCTGTCTTTGAATAGGAAGATATAAATACATAGCATCGGAGGAAAGCCTATGGAGTAAAAGAAGCTTGTGTCCAAAAGAAAAAAATATTATTTTGCGCTTGTTGCAGCTATAAACTGCCTTTATACTAAATATTAGTTTAGAGAGACTGCATTACTACATTTCATTCTAGTTTTCTTGTGATATCGGTCTACAGAGATAACAAAAACACAGATCATCAGTAAACCAGGCCCAGAGACTCCAGTTTTGCAATGCATCAAAAGACTGAAATTTACATGGGTCAGAAACCATCTTTCTGTCTTAGGAAGGTGCTATGTTGTCTGCACTGCAACCGGTCAGCATCACTAAAGAAGTAAAATTTGTGTTTGGTTTCAAGGCACTGCAGCAGCATATCCAACTGAGTGCACACATAGCAATGCTTTATTGTTTCCCTGTCTTATAAAATTAAAGATAATTAATTCCTCATAGGCGTGATTTCTGTTGTGAAAAACTCTGAGGATGGCTTCTGGGCATTTAAAATGCCTTCCACAACACTGACACAGCCAACTGGCAAGAGTGGCTCTATCTTGAAGGGCTAGTATGTTTGAGTTCCCCCCTTTGGGTCAGTGCTTCCTCTTCCCTAAGAGCTGTGCGGAGACCGCGGGTGCGAGGCTGAGCTGCTGTGGAGGCCTGGGAAAGGTCAGTCCCCAGTGCTGCAAGTGGTCAGAGTAAGCAAAGCCTTATGCAACGAGCCAACAGCCATAAGGGCAACTTCTGAACTGCCAGCCTCTCCTCTGCAGGCGTACTATCCCAGCTGCTCCAATTATCTTTGATGGAAAACAGTCTTCTGACCAGATAGGCTATTCAGAACCACAGTTCTGAAATGAATCCAGCGTAAGAAATGAGCAGAATATCATCACAGTGAATGCAATGAATCCTTCAGCCTGAATTAGGAGTGCAAGCTGCAGTCACCCCATAAATTTCACTGCGGCTTTATCCCTTCAAGGCTGCTTTATTTTCCTGCTATTGGGCGATGTGATGGGAAGGTCAGAAAAGCTGGTTGTGCCCTTAAAGAACAGACCTATCCATTCTGCAAGTGGGTATAGGTCTGACAGCAAAGAACTTTAGTGAGAATGTGGCCTGTACTCATCCTGTCCTTGAATGATGAGTGCCAAGCAGAAGCCTGCTGAGATCATGGCCACTATCCATGATTCAGTACCAGCAATCCTTCTTCTGCAAAAGTAGAAGAACTTTGGCTATCAGCAGGTTTCTCTTCCTTTAAAGTGCACTGAATCACAGCTAGATGCTTTCTGGATAACTGATTTTGCAGAGGTTTAGATGGTTGTTTTTTGTGGTGTTTTTTTTTTTCTTTTTTTTTGGTAAGTCGATGAGCAGCACAAGTTTTGCTTAGTTGTTGCATTTTTATCTGTATTAATTCCTTGCTCTGAAAAAGGCTGCGCTGGTTGGAATGGAAGGAAGGTTGTTACACTATCAAATACTTCTCCTGTAGGCTGACAAAAAGAAGCTGTCTCTTAACCTGATGGCAATGAAGGACAGCAAATGAATCATTGTTTGAGGAAACCAATTTATTTAGTCACTCTGTGTCACTGTTATTTATTACTTGTCAGCACAAGCCGTTAGTTCAATTAAATGTAAAAACCTGAAGTTCTCTTCCAGGCCTTCGCCCACCCCCAGTTTCTAAAACGTGCAGCAAACAAGAAGAATGCCATAACTCTGAAGGGCGAAATCAGAACTCTTTGGGTTTATTGTGCTTCTCTTGTTTTAATTAAGCTTTGTTTATTAAACTTCTGCAGCTAACGTATGGGGACTATTAATCTTCTTCAGCAGCTAAAGTTAGCAGAGAGAGAGGACATTGTAAAAATACAGTTTAGAGTTCCCTCCTGAGATACTCATAAAAAAAAAACAAAATTAAGTAGTGAGACAAAGTGTTGACTATAACGTTTTGTCAACAAAAACAAAGGAAGCAGCAAACAGTAATCATTTGCTCTGTTTTGCTTACAATGGGATAAGAAGGGAAACTAATTTTTAGATCTGGGCATGTATGTCATTTATCAAATTAGTGGTAAGTGTACACTGCAAGAAAATCCCTTCCGTACCTACCCCGCCTTCCCAGGTGCCCTTTCACAATACGTTTGAGGGACAGGTAAGTGAGGATGTGGTGGAAGGTCCATCCAGGTTGTCCAGGGCAAGGACAACCTCATGCCTCAAGGCCGCCTCTGCCAAATAATGAAGGGTGATCATCATGGGCAACCCCCTTCTGAGAGCAACAGAGGGCCCTATACGTCAGCCAGGCCCTACCCATAGGGATGTGTGCTGCCTGCTGGGGCCTGGGTCAGGGATATTACTAGGAGACTCCCTTGCCGGCTTTGCCCTGCTGGTTATTATGCTTTACTGATAGTTCAGTAATGGCAGCAATGAAGTCTCTGAGAGAATCCTGAGGACTATCCAAAGTTGCTCAGGGCTCTGGGGTGGTTAGTGGATGGAGTGGGCATACTCGTCACATTTTCCTCTATCCCTTCAGTGGCAGGGAAGGATAGTGAAAGGAGCAGGAAAACCCATCTCATAAATACATGGCTGAGAGGCTGGTGCACCTGTCTCAAAAAGGAAACAAGCCCCTGCCAGGAGATGGCTGGTCTCAGTGACAGGGCTTTAAATTAGATGTGAAAGGGGAAGGGGGTGACATCCAGCCTGCCCACAACAAGGTGCAGGACAGCCTAGGTAAGTTAGAGGGACAAGGTGCTAGAGGGGGCCCTCAAACTTCCGCATGTTATGATGACAAAGGCAACAGGGAAGCTAAAGGTAAATAATTCAAAGGAATCAAGGAGTTATCCTCCAAGAAGTTATCAAGACCAGCTGACCAGCTGAAGTGCCTCTACACCAATGCACACAGTGTGGGAAATGAACAGGAGGAGCTGGAAGCCACTGTGCTATTGATAAATCATGACGTAGTTACCATCATTGAAACCTGGTGGGATGATTCCCATGAGTGGAGCGTGGCTACCGATGGCTACAAGCTGTTCAGAAGGGACAGGAAAGAAAGGAAGGGAAGAGCTATTGCCCTCTACATTAAGAAGGAAATAGTGTGTGAAGAGCTTGTCCCTTGACAAGCAAGTCAAAAGCCTATGGGTGACAGTTAGACATGGAGGCAGCAAAGGGAGCCTTGTGTTTGGTGTCTACTACAGGCTGCCTGATCAAGCAGAGCCTGTTGATGACACCTTCTTTTTCCATCCTCAGGAGGCTTGCAGTCGCAGGCTCTTGTGCTGCTGGGACACTTCAACAACCCTGAAATCTGCGGAAAAGTAGCACAGTGAGCTGCAGGTGATCCAGGAGGCTCCTGGAATGTATCAAGGACAAAATCCTGAGCCAGGCAATAGACAGTCCCATCAGGGGGGATGCAATCCTGGACCTGTTGCTCACCAGTGCTAATAAACTGATCGGTGACATCAGGATTGGAGGCTGCCTAGGCTGTTGTGACCATGCTATGGTTGAGTTCATGCTCCAGAGGGACATGAGACAGGAAAAGAGCAAAATTAGGACGCTCAGAAACTGTCCCCATGGGCAAGGGTGCAAAGCAGAGCTGGCAGAACTTTAAGGAAGCTTTCTTTCCTCAGGGTACAAAAGCTCTCCATCCCCAGGTGTAAGAAATCAGGAAAGGAAGGCAAGAGACCAGCATGGCTGAACCAGAACCTATATGGTAGATGGTTTGGTAGATATTTTAACTTCCTTTGAACAATATTAATATTTCTATGGTATTTAGTAAAGACTTAAGCTCCTTAATAAATCTGTTTCCTTAAAATACCCTTCTATACACAGTAAAACAAAAAGTCAATCCTCCAACTGTGCTGCTTAGATCCACTAAGTATTTAAATGGTTAGTTGAAATTAAAGATGGAAAAGTCTTTACATGCTTTTACAATTTCAAGTGGTTCCTTCTGTTCATTTTCCAATTCTGCATCCATTCTAGGTTCAGTATCTGTCTGGGAGAAAGAGCAGACAATTTCCTGAAGAATGGTTTAAGAAGTGCCTGTATTTGTAACAGAGCAATCTCACAACACTGCAGGGATTGAAAGAAACTGGTGCAGATCAGCACCAACTTGAGCTGTGTGTCCTTGGTCTCAGGGGCCACATTAGGACGGAAGTCACCAGGATTCACTCATCTCAAGTCAGGACAATGAGTTCGACTCTTCATTCTTAAACTTCAGTATCTCATCTAAGTATACATGTAATAAAATGTCCTTGCTCCTGCCTTATGTTTCTCTAAATTGCAAGTCATTCCCTTTTACTATTCCTTTCCAAACCCTTTTTAAGCAGGAAATAAATGTGCTTATGACTTGTTTTACAGCTCTGGTTCTGCTCTTGGTATATATTCTGCTCTTTGAAACTGACATTGTTAAAGCAACACAGCCCCCTAGTGTGGACACAATTTAAAAGCTTTATTTCCATCCAACACTAATTTTATCCAGACTGCACATGGTAACAATTACAATTACTCTGTTTAAAAACACATCAATAATCAGTAAGTAGAACATTGACTGGAAAATTTAATAGCTAAAATCATCTTAATTTGGAGCAGTTTGCTACCATTCTCAAGTGAATATCTAAATTACTTCAACAAGACAGTATTAAATTGCGGACCTTAATTCTGATGCTTTGGATTTCGAGGAGTGTAAGAAGCTGGACTAGCTATCACCCTATCGTGAGACAACCCAGCGCCATTCTCAGCAGTTAGGTTTTCACCCGGGTAGAAGGCTGCTGAAACCCCAAATCCCAAGCCTTAACATGTAGTACTCCAGCAGCAGGGCCAGGCGTGCAGCCCCAATTCTCCTTCCACATCCAAGCCGCTCATTCCTTTGTGCCAGCATAGTAATGTGGATTAAGGAGCTGATTCTCCTGGGGAGCAGTTAAGAACAGGCTAGTTCCGCTTTCTGATGTGGATCCCGCACAAATGCTAGGGGAATAATAATGCTATGGGAGGGAGGAGATCGAGTAACTTAACTAAAATGCTTTCACAGACACATTATAAGTGTTTGTTCTTCACCAGCATTCATATTCAGATTAAGCATCTTTCCCAGTGTTCTATTTCTTCCTGTCCTCATGGACAGGAAACATATTCCCTCAACTCTTTAGTATTTTTTTGACTGAACTGCCTTTGGTGGTCATGTCTCATGTCCTCTGTTCCTCCGGTGTCCTTGGAAGTCCTTGCATTTGTTCCAGCAGACACATCTTCAACACAGACGTGCAGAATTGCACGAATTGTACGCAGTAGTTCAGGGAAGTAAAGCTGGGATTTGGTAAATACAACTAGATTGACTTGAATCAGAAAATGGAAGACGGGATGCAAGATCATAGATTCAACAATTCAAGAACAGTTTTGCAGAACCATGAGATACAAAAGAAAAAAGCTTGTATTTGAGTCTGACGGCAGTCAAGAGAGATCCCATGGGACAGGATGACATTTCTCAGCATTTAAGAAAACGATGGTGCACTGTATTAACATGCATTTTTCAACAGAGAAGATTACTTGTGCTGTACGATTTAATAACATTGTAATATTTACAGTTATGCTTTCTGAGTTCTTTCCCTACACAGTCAGTTTGACTAACTGGTGGTAGACATCTCAACCTTTTTACAAACCTCAGATTTTTCTGAGCCTTTTCTACATTCTGTTTACATATTGTAATATTAATGGCAAAAAAAAAGGACCATAAAACAGGAAACTAAAAAAAAAAAAAAAAGCCTAACGAAGCAAACTTGCAGCATTTTAACATCTAAATTTTGTCTTAAAGAAGGTAAACATTTTTGTCACTATATATATTGCAGATTGACTTTGCAATAAGCATTAAGTGTTATATCACTGGGACTCAATTGCAGGACTTCATAATTAGTTTTTAATTTGGTGTTAGTGGTCCTGAAGTTGTGTTCTTTATGTTGCTGCATCAGTTAACCACTTCACCTCCCTCCCTTAGTAAGGAATGGGTTTTGCAATTCATCTTTAACTACCTCCCATGAGAATGGCATGTTTACCTACCTCAGTGATCCTATAAAGCTGTATCAGTGCTTATGAATTTAAGACAGGCATATAAAATGCTATATGACAACTTACCACATATTCATGTGCACAAAACCTTTCTTCATTTGCTGTTTTACAGAAAACTCTTGATAAGCTTTATCCACAGATGAAAATGAGGTACTTTTCGTGAAGAAAACCTCTTTTGTAGACTAACGTTAAAGACTAATGGTAATAAACAAGCAACCATGTATGATTTGTGTGTGCCCCACCCCTGGAGGTGCCCAGGGCCAGGTTGGATGGGGTGCTGGGCAGCCTGACCCAGTGGGTGGCAACCAGCCCATGGGACAGGTTGGAGCTGGGTGGGCCTTAGGGTCTCTTTCAACCCAAGCCATCCTATGGTTCTTTGATCTTTGTAGCTCTGACTGTGCCAGGACCCATCTTGCAAGCAGATGTTCTGTCCCATTGGAGGGTGGCTGCTCCTTCTCAAACCATGCTCCTGCGAATACAGACAAGGCTGGTGATTGCACCAGCATGGTGAGATTCACAGCACTGTTCTGCACTGTTTGTGTTTAGTACAGTATTTCAACAGTTGGAACAAAAACGTCTTAAATCATCTACACTGATGATCTGACATCTTATGAGATAACCTCATCTGCTTAGAAGTACTGCTGAAACGCAGCACCCACCACCTCACTGTGCTCACACCCACTGGTTGCTCTCCATAAACATTCACAAGCATCGGTGAATGTCAGTGGGTGCCATTGTTTCCACACAGAGGAATTCAGTGACACAGCATTGCTCCATAGACAGTTCCATGCCAGATGCCATGCTGCCAGCTCAGAAGCATGGACCTCCAACAAAGATCCCGTAGAACTATGACCTAATTTATCATTACTTAAAATTGCAGTGAAATCTTAAGGAAGCAGTACTTAGTTCCACCTGGGAATCCATCGTTCTGTGGCATCACTGGATGTACTTCTGGTGTGTGAAACCTAATTCTAATTAAACTTGATCAACATTCAGCATTTCCAAGACGCTCCAAGTTATGCCTTGCTGAGGAATGGCTTTAGCATGCAGTAAGTTCTTACTGCTCAGCGGTTGGTGGAAACACATTGGAGATGCACAAGAATCAAGGAATCGGCTCTGTAGGACAAATTGATGGAGAAACCACAGGTGTTAAGGGTTGACATCCACAGGCTTCATACCATAATAAAAATTAATTTGTGTATGTAAATACAAGTTAATATGATTTTGATTAGCAGCCAAACAGAAAAACAGCACTACTCCTCAAGACTCAGAATTCTTGAAATTGTTTCATGAAACCATAGCAGGAAATTTTATTCCATAATACAAGTTATTTACAAATGAATTCCTTTGAAGTCAAAAATAAAGAATTATGGTTTTAAACCTGTATATAACAGTTACAAATAAATGCCTTTTCTAAGAAACATGTGCACAAAAATTAGATTTTCCTGTTTACAGGGAACATAAAATGACTGTATCAATTTAATATCAAAAATAAAGGGTCTTCAAAGTAGTCTAATTTACCACATTCTACCAAATATTATGCCAAGTACTTTTTAAAATGACACTGTCAGGAAAAAAAATCCTTTTTCTTTATTTCAGTTATGACATGACATAAAAACAGCGGAAAAGAGTAACATAATTAAACAACCACCAATATAAAAACCCTGGTATTTACCACTTACAGGCACTTTCAGAACTCTGAAAATAAGACAGTTCAACTGTTTATTCCAGAACGAACAAAAACCACCACAACACTACCATGTTCAGCAAGTTAGCTTTCTGAAACCTAACCACACTTTTAACTTTCTCAGAATGAACCGTTATTTAATTTAACTAGAACATTTGCATTATTATGACCTGGACCCAAGGAGAAACAAGCATCTCAGATCACATGGAAGAACGCTGAAGGATGTCACACCGCTCCAAAAACGGTACTTTTAATGAAAAATACACATACCAAGTTTCTCAACTAAGAAGTTGCAAATAAATAAAATAGTTGGTTATTTTACAGCCATGGAGTTACAAAGAACTCGATTCTTCTACTTGTCCTGAAGGCACCAGGTTCATGGCATAGCTCCGTACACGGTGTGCCTCCCTGAAGAGACAACTGAGCACAGAGGCTGCTGGGCGCTCAGGGCAGCATCAAACCAACTCATTTGTGCCACAGCTCTTTTGTGCTAGGCATGAAGCAGCACACCAAAGGCAATGAAAACAACGAGCAACATCGAACGAGTCAGAATAAGGAATTTCATACACCCATCCCAAATACACTTCAGCACTGAAGTGAACAGAGCATTGGAAGGCAAGGAGGCCCGCTGGAAAGTAAGAGTTGGTTGACATTCAAGCACCCCTTCCTCCAGCCTCAGTATCAGTAAGAGTAAATCGGGCAAAGGTGGCAGAAGACCTGCATGGATTAGCAAGGAGTTCATGGAAAAACTCGGATAGAAAAAAAATGTTCACAGAACATGAAAAAAGGGTCTGGCCACTTGGGAAGAATATAGGTACACTGTCAGGGCATGTGGGGATGCAACAAGGAAGGCTATGGCCCATTTGGAATTAAATCTTGCGAGAAAGGTGAAGGACAAGAAGAAAGGCTTCATTAAGTTTATCAAAAAGGAGGACTACAGAGAATGTGGGCCTGCTGCTGAATGGGATGAGTGCCCTTGTAATGGAGGACGCTGAGAAGGCAGTTACCAAATGCCACCTTTGCTTCAGCCTTTACTACTAAGACTGCCCCTCAGGAATCCCAGACTCTGGAGATAAGAGAGAGAGTGGCGAAAGGAAGACTTCTCATTCATCAAGGAAGATCTAGTCAGAGATCGTCCATGTCTCTGGGGAGACTGCATTGCAACCTTCCAGTACTTGAAGGGAGCCTACAAGCAGGAGGGGGACCAACTTTTTACATTGCCTGGTAGTGACAGGACAAGGGGGAACAACTTTAAACTGAAGGAGGGGAGATTTAGGTTAGATGTCAGGAAGAAATTTTTTACATGTGGGGTGGTGAGGAGCTGGCACAGGCTGCCCAGAGAGGTTGTGGATGCCCCATCCCTGGAGAAATTCGAGGTGAGGTTGGATGGGATCTTGGGCATCCTGATCTGGTGGCTGGCCACACTGCCCATAGCAGGGGGTTGGAACTAGATGATACTTAAGGTCCCCTCCAACCTAAGCCATTTTATGGTTCTATGATTCTAGCCAGAATCAACACACACAAATCCATAAGCTCCCATGGGATGCACTTATGAGTGGTGAGGGAGCTTACAGGGGTGGCTGCTGAACCACTCTCTGCCATCTCTGAAAGGTTATGGAGAACAGGAGAGGAGTCTGAGGACTGGAGGAAATCCAGTGTCACTCCAGCCTTCAAAAAGGGCAAGGAGGAGGACTCAGGAAACTATAGGCCAGTCAGCCTCCACTCTCTCTGGGGAAGTGATGGAACAACTTTTTCTAGAAGTCATCTCCAAGCAAGTGGAAAACAACATTATCAGGAGTTGTCTACATGGATTCACCAAGGGGAAATCACGCTTGACCAATCTGGTAGCCTTCTACGGTGTCATGACCAGCAGGTTGATGGGAGAAGAGGATGCTGTCTACCTTGACTTTAGCAAGGCTTTTGACGCTGCCTCTCAGAACATCTTCATAGGTAAGCTTAAGAAGTGTGAGACAGATGAGCGGAGAGAGAAGTGGATTGAGAACTGGCTGACTGAAAGAGCTCAGTGGGTTGTGGTGAGCAGCCTGGAGTCTAGTTGGAGGCCTATACCTAGAGGTGCTCCTCCATGGGCACTACTGGGTCCGGTCTTGTTCAGTTCTTCATCAGTGACTTGGATGAAGGGATAGAGTGCACCCTCAGCAAGTTTGTTGATGGTATGAAGCTGGGAGTGGCTGACACACCAGAAGGCTGTGCTGCCATTCAGCGAGACTGGACAGGCTGGGGAGTTGGGTAGAGATGAACCTTAGGAGCGTCCACAAGGGCAAGTACACAGTCTGGGATCAGGCACATGTGAACAGGAGAGTAGCTGACCTGCTGGAAAGGAGTTCTGTGGAGAAGACTCGAGTGCCCTACTGGACAACAGGTTGGCCATGAGCCAGCAGTGTGTCCTTGTGGCCAAGAAGGCCAACGGTACCCTGGGGTACATTAAAAAGAGTGTGGCCAACAGGGAGTGGGAGGTGATTATCCCACTCCCTTTTGTTCTGGTGAGGCCTGATGCTGAGTGGCATCTGGAGTACTGAGTATAGTTCTGGACTTCCTAGCTCAAGAAAAGACAGGAAACAGCTGGAGAATGTCCAGCAAAGGGCCACAAAGATGATCATGGGTCTGGAGCATCTCCCTCATGAAGAAAGGCTGAGAGACCTGGGACTCTTCACCCAGGAGGAGATAACACTGAGAAAAGATCTTATTAACGCTTACAAATATCTAAAGGGCAACTATCAAGGGGCTGGGGCCAGGCTCTTTTCAGTGGTGCCCAGCAAGGGGGTCATGGACATAAACTAGAACACAGCAAGTTCCGTATGAAAAACCTCTTCACTTTGAGGGCTACAGAGCACTGGAACAGGCTGCCCACAAAGGTTGTGGAGTCTCTTTCTCTACAGATATCCAAGACCCTCCTGGACACTTGGCTGTGCAACCAACTACAGGGAACCTGCTTTAACAGGGAGGTTGGACTAGATCATTTCCTTAGGTTCAGTCCAACCCCTACAACTATATGAACAAACACAACATCCTTCAAAAGATACTGAGAATTTATTGTAAACAATCTTAGGGCTGTTTTTTTACATCACCAGCCTTCATCAGAGCCTTAATAGCTCTGGCTCTCATTTCAAGCTCAAGGAGCTCTAGCTGCTGTGCTGATGGCTGAACATCTTCTAATGGAGGAACAGCTAAGCTTGCTGCCTTAGACTCCTTTGGGCTAGATTCTGCCAACCCCAATATCTCATTCACACTTTTCTCAATGTCCTTCTGAAGGTCATCAATCTGACCAGCTCCACTTCTGACAACGTCTTCTTGCACATCTGGGCTGCCTTCTTCGTCACATGGACCCTCTATGTCACTATCATATGCATCTGCATTTATGCTGAGGACATCACTGTCTTCTCCTTTGCCTGAAACACAAATGCAACAATCATGTAGTCAGACAGCCAACGGTTATTCTTCCCCCTTAAAAAGAAATCAATTCTGCTCAAAACACTCTTTACAGATAAAGGGTGGCAAAAAGATCTATGAATTTGAGACAACTAATTCCTTTTGTTTTTCTTACTCATCTTTAAAGGCTGATCTAATTTAGACATGTGTTAATGCATTTTTATGCCAATTTAAAAGAACGTACAGTATAGCAAAGTGGCAATACCAGGAAAAAGTATTCCATCATATGGATGAATTTTCCCAATTAAAATGCCATAAGGTTTTATTATCACAAGGAAGCCCCTGAAGTGCAGAACTGATTATTGTTTGTTATCTTTAAAGTAAGCTTAGTTTTCAAAATGCAGTTTTAAGAAGAACATTTAAGAGCTATTTTACTTAGTCTAAAAGGAGTTAGACACTATGTCAAGAAAAGTACTGAAAGTTCGTAGAAACTCCTATTACAGCACATTAATTCAAAATCTACCACACAAGTATTTCGGACATATTTAACTCAGGTCAGTAAGAACATAGGGAAAGCTATGATATTGGCTTTTAATGTCAGCTAAATGATATAGTTTATTAAGAAAATCAATTAGAAGAAGCGGTGCAATAAAATAAAAGCCAAACTCTGTCAGAGTCTGAGTAACTGATCTCACAATTTGGCGACAGAGAAACTACTGCTTCTGATACTTTGGCCTCAGAAATGATTAGTCTGTTGCCAACCCTTGTAGCTTTGCAAACCTACCATTCAGTGCTTCAAATAAAAATTGTATAGCCAGATGATGATAGTTACTGGCTATTAAGGCTTTATAACTGCACAGCTATCCAAAGGCACAGCTGTGTTCCCTCTTCATGAATAATCACAGAATCATGGAATCATAGAATTATCTAGGTTGGAAAAGACCTACAAGATCATCCAGTCCAACCATGCACCTACCACCAATAACCCCACTAACTATGTCTCTCAACACTATATCTAAATGTTTCTTGAACATCTCCAGGGATGGTGACTCCACCACCTCCCTGGGCAGCCCATTCCAGTGCCTGACCACTCTTTCAGAAAAGCAGCGTTTCCTAATGTCCAGCCTCAATCTCCCCTGGCGCAACTTGAGGACATTCCCTCTCGTCCTGTCACTAGTTACAGGAGAGAAGAGGCTGACCCCCAGCTCACTACAACCTCCCTTCAGGTAGTTATAGAGAACGATAAGGTCTCCCCTGAGCCTCCTCTTCTCCAGACTGAACAATCCCAGCTCCCTCAGCCGCTCCTCATAAGGCCTGTGCTCCAGACCCTTCACCAGCTTCGTCGCCCTCCTCTGAACACGCTCCAGGGCTTCAATGTCATTCTTGAAGTGAGGGGCACAAAACTGGACACAGTACTCCAGGTGGGGCCTCACCAGGGCTGAGTACAGAGGGAACTGAGAGATTTAGACTCTCTATTTTTGAAATACATACAATTTGTCATGAATATTCTAAGAAAGTTTACATTCCTGTGTAAACTACTGTAATCTACAATGACCCTCTATATAGAAAAAATATTAAGTATTTAGACAGTATTGCAAACCTGGTTGTAAAAATTTCTCTAATTCAGTAGTGCACACTGACAACATGAATAGCAATGGGCAAATATTAAAACACATGAAATTCCATGTGAATACAAGAAAGCTTTTTTTTTTTTTTTTAATGTAAGAGTGGTTAAACACTGGCACAGGTTGCCTGAATGGTCACAGAGTCTCCTGCCATGGAGATATTCAAAGCCCACCTACATACAATCCTGGGCAATCTGCTCTGGGAGCAGAAGGATTGGGTGTAGCTGATTTCAAAAGGTCACTTCTTACCTAAACCACTCTGTGACGGTGATTATTAAAATTAGTACTTCCACATCTGGCTTTAAACAGTTCTCTTACACCTAACTGTTAGTTTGGAGGACAACTGGTGGGTGGGGTTGCTAGTTTAATCCATCTGTAAATTTGGTTCCTGAATCTTCCATCTGTAGGGCTAGAAGAATCATTGATTCGTATGCATCACGTATCAGCAACAAAACTACCAATGTACACAAAGCCCAAGCAAGTGCATCCCCCCATGATTGCTGCCTTCAAATATCAGGCAGTGATTATTTTTTTAATAATCTGAATATTAGTAACACTGATAATACAGTCTAACACAGCACAGACCTATGACTTTAGTATCTATGAGTAATTCCCTTCCTATCACTTGCTTTTTTTTTTTGCACAAGATACACCTACTATTTAATTGCTGCAGAATTTCCGGAATTAATTTTGTTGATAGCTCTTCTAAGTTGAAGATCTGGGTTTCAGTTCCAACATGAACAATGACGTCCCTTTTCTAAAAGGATCCTTGAAAAGATGTTTTTAGAACTCTTTGTTTTGTGCTGTTGATGTTTCAGTGCCTCTTATTACACAGGAAATATTTCAAAATGCAGCGAAAGGGATGTGAGACTTTTCTTCAGAACACAAGTGTGAGGTGTAAAAAAAACCTCTCCAGCCACACTGTGGGCAGTATTTTCTTCCTGAGTTTTTGTGCAAACACTTCATATTTGGTGGAAGCTGTGCAAAGATTAGCAATGAAGTACAGATTAGCAAAATGAAGCTGCACCTTGTTCAGTTCTTTTTTCCATCAAACATCAAAAGCAACCATTTTTAAAGGAAAAACAAATAGACCTTTTTAAAAATCTTACTAAAAATCTTACTAAAAATCTTACTAAAAAGTGTTTCTAAACGCCCCAAAAGAAATGCCTCTTGGTACATAAATACATTTGATTTTAATGCATAACTAGAGAAGAAAATCTTAATACCAACCTTTTTTTCCTGGCTTTTATGACATTCCCACTACTCTGAGGGTGTGAAAGAGAATCAATCTTGAATACCAAGGAAGTAATAAAGACATTTTCCCTACTTAAAAAAAAAAGTACAGAAAGCAGCAGAGAAAACTTTTTTTCTCCATTAAGCTACTGGGTCAACAAAAAATCTCAGATAGGTTTTATAATCAATTGTGACATATTAAAACGTAAGTCCAAGGGTTTTATTTATTCAGGATTAGAGATTTCTTTACTGTGTATTTACTTAAAAAAAAAAAAAAGTTACTCATTCCTACTCATCAGCTATGATTTAGGAAAACATTTAATTCTCTGTTTTGGACTATTACATGTTAGCCTGTCTGGGAGTTCACTTCACTTCAGGACTTCACATAACCAGCAATCGTGATCCTCCAGCAATCCCTAAGATCAAAAAAACACGGGCATCCATGGATCCTAGATTCAGAATCTGGAAGCTAACAGTAACATATTCATCCTACCTAATTCAGAGGCAATGAGAAAATGACTTTGTAGTGTGTCTGGCTGGGCTGCTGTTGATTTTCTTCAAAGAAGACCCTGTGGTGAAAGTGTGCTGATAACACACCAATGTCTTGGGAACTGGTGAACAGCTAGGCCAGACAGAGGGAAAAGGTTGGGAGACAAATTCAGCCATGACAGCTGACTTAAACTGACTGAAAGAATGTTCTGTACTACATTCTGTCACACTCAGTAATAAAAGCTCAAGAAGATGAGGAATGAGGATTTTTGTGATTGCAGCATTTTTCTTCCCCAGTAACCAGCGTGCATACTGAGGCTTTGTTTCCAGGAAGTGGCTAAAAATTTGGGTGCCCATTCAAATTAATGAATAAATTATTTTGCTTTGTTTGAGCATGCAGATATCCTTCCCTTTTCAAATGTCTTTATGCTGACCCATGATCCAGCTGCATAGTGTGCACGAGGCTCTCCCTGGCTTCACGGGGCAGCAGTCAGAACAGCTGTGTGAGGTGTGAGCAGGCCAACGATCTGTTCTGCCTTGAGGCGAGGATGGAATAAATGGATTAAAATTGTCATGGGGGACAAAAGAAAGGAACAGGGAGACTACAACTCACCCATGCGCATACAGGTTATTTCAAAGGAAAAAAAACAAAACCCAAGGCAGCTCGTATCACAACAAGCTGCGGAAAAAAATTGCCAAGCTGGAGGCAAGAACACAAAGGAAAGGTGCGGATGGAGACAAGTCTGCACCCAAAGCTGCAAATGAAAACCCTCCTTGCCTGCTCCACCCCACAAGGTGCATCTGTACAACAGGTGTGAGGCGCTGCATGTGGAAGGCCTGCCTGGGGGTGCTAACAGCCCACTCACACTAGACAGACAAAATCAACCCTGAAAAGCCTTCCCTTGAGACTACATCACTGAAGAAGAAGAGAGGGGTACTGGTTGTAGGTGATTCCTCCCTACAGGGAACTGAACATCCAATATGCCAAGCAGACCCTCTTCTGAGAGAAGTCTGCTGTCTTCCTGGGGCTCAGGTGAGGGATGTCACCAGGGAACTACCCAGCCTGGTACGGCTGACAGCCCACAACCCCTTAGTGCTTTCCTGTACTGGGAGAGATGAAGCAGCTACATGTGGGTTAAGGAATATCAAAAGGGACTTCAGGGCCTTCAGATGACAGCTGAAGAAATTGAATGCATAGATCATCTTTTCTTCTCTACCTCCTGTCGTGGGCAAGGACATGGAAACAAATCAAAGGATCAAATCTTTAAATACCTGGCTTCATGGCTGGTATCAACGTGAGAACTTTGTTTTTTTGAGAAGCAAATGCCCTACTCGGCATCAAGTTTGTGTGCACTGGATGGGGTTTGCCTTCCCCAAAGGGGGAGAAGGGTCCTTGGGGAAAAGTTAGAAGGGCTAATTGGGAGGGCTTTAAACTAGGTCAAGAGGGGGACAGGGGAGACAGTGAGCCTTCCCATGATAAGGTGTAGGATGGCATAGCTAATTAGAGGAACAGAGTGCTAGCAGGGGCCTTGAAGGATCTACAGCCTTGAGAGATGCTGGCAACACCACAGCACATAGGAAATCCTATGATGATGAGGCAGTGAATGCTAGGGCAACAGAAGGCAATGGGGAAATCCAAGGGAAATACTTAAAAGGAATTAAGGAGTTATCCTTTAAGGTGACAAGACCAGCTGCCCAGCTGAAGTGCCTCTACATCAATGCATGCAGCTTGGGAAACAAAGCAGAGGAACTGGAAGCTACTGCACTACTAGAAAACCATGATATAGTTGCAGTCACCAATATCTGGAGGGATGATACCATGACCGGAGTGTGGCTATCGACAGCTACAAGCCGTTCAGAAGGGACAGGCAAGAAAGGAAGGGAGGGGTGTTGCTATCTACATCAGGCAAAGGAATAGAATGAAGAATGTCCCTAAGGAATAGTCATGAGCACGTCAAAAGGCTATGGGTGACAGTTAGAGACCGAGGCAGCAAAGGGAGCCTTGTGATCAGTGCCTACTACAGGCCACTCAATTAAGAGGAGCCTGTTGATGAGGCCTTCTACCTCCAGCTGCAAGAGGCATTGCAATTGCAAGCGCTTGTCCTGCGGGAGGACTTCAACCACACGGACATCTGCTGGAAAAGTAGCACAGCAAGCTGTAGGTGATCCAGGAGGCTCCTAGAATGCACTGAAGATAACTTCCTGAGTCAAGTAATAGAAGGCCCCACCAGGAGGGATGCAATCCTGGACCTGTTGCTCACCAGTGATAATAAACTGATCGGTGACATCACGACTGGAGGCTGCCTAGGCTGCAGTGACCATGCTATGGTTGAGTTCATGCTCTAGAGGGACATGACACAGGCAAAGAGTAAAATAGGACACTGAATTATAGAAAAGTTAACTTCCAGCTCTCCAGGAAGTTAGTCAATAAAACACCCTGGGAAACTCCTCATGGCTAAGAGTGGAGAGCAGAGCTGGCAGAACTTTAAGGAAGCTTTCATCAGGGCACAAGAGCTCTCCATCCCCAGGTGTAAGAAGTCAGGAAAGGAAGGCAAGAAACCAGCAAAGCTGAACCAGGACCTGCTGGTCAAACTGAAGAAGAAAATGCACAGGCAGTGGAAACAGGGACAGGTACTGTGGGAAAAGTATAAGGAAGCTGCTAAACTGTGTAGGGATGGAAAAGCCAAGGATTTTCTCCATATTGGAAAGATATGGATTTGATGGGTGGACTGTTCAATAAATGAAGAACTGACTACAGGATTCAGTTCAGAGAGTGGTGGTCAACGGCACCATGTCTGGATGGAGATCAGTGCTGTCCCACAGGAGTCGATGCTGGGACCAATACTCTTTACTGTCTTCATCAATGACACTGACAGAGGGATCAAGTGCACCCTCAGCAAATTTGCTGATGACACCAACCTGTGGGGTGCAGTCAAAACACCTGAGGGAAGGGTTGCCATTCAGAAGGACCTAGACAGGCTGAGCAGTGGGCCCAGGTGAACTTCATGAGGTTCAACAAATCCAAATGCAAGATCTTGCACCTGGGTCAAGGCCACCTCCACTACCAATCATCCCCACTGGGGGATGAAAGGATTGAGAGCAGCCCTGCCAAAAAAGACCTGCGGGTACTGGTGGGTGGGAAGCTGGACATGAGCCAGCACTCATGCTGCCCTCGCAGCCCAGAAAGCCAACCATATCCTGGGCTGCATCAAAAGAAGTGTGGCCAGCAGGAAGAGGGAGGTGATCCTGCCCCTCTGCTCTACACTGGTGAGGTCTCACCTGGAGTACTGCTTCCAGAAGTGGAGTCCGTAATACAGGTGAGACATGGACCTGTTCCAGTGTGTCCAGAGGAAGGCCACAAAAATGATCCAAGGAATGGAACACCTGAAGAGCTGGGGCTCTTTAGCCTGGAGAAGAGATGGCTCCAAGGTGATCTGATAGTGGCCTTTCAATATCTACACGGGAAATGGTTTCAAGCTTAAGGAAGGTAAATTTAGAGTAGATATAAGGAACAAGACTTTTACAGTGAGAGGGGCAAGGCACTGGAACAGGCTGCCCAGAGAAGTGGTGGATGCCCCATACCTGGAAACTTTCAAGGCAAAGCTGGATCAGGCCCTGGGCAACCTGATCTAGCTGCGGTGTCCTTGTTCATTGTAGGGTCATTGGAACAGATGACCTTTAAAAGTCACTTCCAATTGTAAGGATTCTATGATTGCATAGTTGTGAAATTACTTCTAAAACAATTCTTCTTTAACTAGTTTTGTTTATCCCATCAATCTTTTCCCATAGCATCATAAGCTGCAGAAGAAGGACTGGAGTTCTATTTTTAATTTACAGTGATATTCGCATAAGCTTCTTCAAGTTAACATTTTGAATGACAGCTCAAAGCCATTATGACACTCAAGTTGACAAAAAAAAAAAAAACAACAATGAAGCAATCATCTACAACAGTCATCGATTCCAAAGTGATAATACAAAAGTGGAAAAGATTTGTGGGAAATCTGTTGGGACCAAGGTCACTCCACGCAGTACAGCAAGTAACATTTGAAACATTCCTCACAAACTCATAGCAGCCTGCTGCTGAAAGCTTTTATGTTTTTATTACAACACTTCCATTCTGAACTTCAGAAAAATAAAAACAGCTTTCACAAAGTTGTTCCAAGAGACATTGTTAAGAAAGCATTCTAAATTGTGAAATAGGAGTTGAAGGATAGAAATAATGCTACATCTTCGCAAAATAGTTTCAGCTTACTTGATGCAAAGGAAGGTGGCTGGGTCATTCAACTGCACCCCAAGCCCCCTCTCAATGAAGAAAGTCTTTGAGGAGGGAGTGGTCATCTTCAGCTTGCAGGATTTGTGTGAGGGCAGCACCATCAGGCGTCAGTCGCACGACTGAGGCAGACATCTCTAAGCTGCTTTCACCTGCTTCTGGAATCAGCACGTGCTTTTCTGCACATGAAGGTAGGAGCCCTCACAGGTGTCAAGGAAGCTGGCATCCTGTTTCCCCCTCAGCTCATCCTGAGCACGGTGGAGAAAGCAGAGCACATCCCCCAGCAGCCACTCCCTTGCACAGATGCTCTCCAGTTCCACACGCAGGCAGGACCTTGCTGACATGTCCTCCACGTCACCCAGCTCCAGGTGGAAGGTGTGCCCAGGGGAGGCCTCAGGGGCACGAGCGGGTGGTAGAGCACATTTTCTCCATGGGCACTCCATCCTTTGTAGGTGCAGGCCACTCCAATGGCCCGCTGCAGCTGGGGCATGAAGCTGTGGCAGCTGCATCTGTGACAGGCCCAAAGAAGATCATCCACCGGCTCTTCCACTAGTAGGCACTTGTCAGCCAGGCGTGGTGCTGGCCACTGGGTGCTCTCCTGTAGAATTACATGTTTCCTCAGGTGTTATGGCCTGGAGACATCATACATCAAGAATTTTGGGTGGTCCTGTGTGGAGACAGGAGCTGGACTCAATGATCCTTGGGGGTCCCTGCCAACTTGGGATTCTCTATGAAATAAAGGACTTTGGGGCTGACTTTGTAATCCTTGGACTGTGCTTCTGCCCAGACCTCCAACCACAACAAGGGGCAGCTGATGGCATCCTACCCCTTACATACTGTTTTGGAACACCTCAAAATAGTCTCAATAAAGGCGTGAACTGACATCATCTGCAGACCACGTTTCTGATGTTACTGCATAGAGACAGTCCAAATGAAAACAAGAAGACAGAGAGAAATACCCAGTGTGTCAACAACAAAGTAATACGAGCAGTTGTTAAGTGGTGTTCATTTAATGACTGGAATAGTACTGCTGCTGATTAAGGAAACTGTTTCCTTACACAACAGGTGCTCAAAGGTGTATCACTAATTTACCCGCTTTTGCACTTTCTATTCTGAAAACCACCACAGTGCCTGTCTCTCCCACTACATTTTTACATCTAAAAAGGAAAAATACAGAATACAGAAAAAATACAGAATACAGAATCATACCTCCAAAAGATGAAAATTAAGGATTCATGCACCAAAGATTGTCGCAACAGGATGGTGTCATGGTAGAACACTGCTGCATTTGCAATAATGAGGCAGAGTGTTTCATCATGGCAGGGACCATGGAAGGCAGAGAAGGATGGTCCCAAAAGCTCTCTAAGTTTTATCTTTGGGGGGCTAGAGGAAGAAGAAACTATAGCTTAGAGATTCTAGATTTAGGATTGCTGCCTATATAATCTTTCCAGAGAAGTTTGCTTCCTGCCAGGGACAAACATCAGAGATATCAATAATAGATTAATTGGGTCTGATAAAGTAGGTTGACTACTATCCATTCCTTCTCATTCAAATTGGGTCTCAGATGGCTGTGGCAAGGAAAGCAAAAACATTAAAAGACACTTTACATCCCTTGGAAGGACAATGAAGGAAACAGGAACGCAAGCAATGTTTCTCCTTTGTCCTATAATTTGGAGGCTGGGACCCAAAAAGGAGGAGAATAGGTCGGGTGAATGACTAGCTGCATAGGTGGTGTCACAATCAGAGCTTTGGTTTCTACAATCTTGGACAGGCTTCTGAGAGACCAAAAACATGAGCATCAGATAGGACAAAAATTGAGCAGGAAGGAGAAGAATGTTCAGGGAAGAAAGCTGGATGGACAGATTAACAGAGCTTTAAAGTAGATTTGATGGGGGAAGGGGATGGAATTCTATGTGACCCAGAAGGGAATACTGTCACGTTTGAAACAGTGGGGAAAAACACCCAGAACAGTCTCAGAGGATCTGATGAGAGCCCCTCTGAGAAGGTAACACTGCCAATAGCCTGTCTGAAGTGCATCTACACCAATGCATGCAGCCTGGAAAATAAGGAGGAAGAGCTGGAAGCCACAGCGCAACTAGAATACTATGACCTAACTGTGATCACAGAAACATGGTGGGATGATTCCCATGACTGAAGAATGACAATCAAGGGCTGTAAGATTTTCAGAAGAGACAGGCAGGGAAAGAGGGTCAAGGGAGCTGACCTCCATGTTAAGAAGTGGATAGAGTGCAAAAAGCTGCCTCTGAGAAACTGCCATGATCAAGTTGAGAGTTTGTGGGTGAAAATTAGGGATGTGACCAATAAAGAACATCTGGCAGTCAGGGTCTACCACATGCCACCTGATCAAGGGGAGCCTGTGGATGAGCCTTCCTGCTTCATGTCAGGCTGCAAACAACCCAGGAGATTCACTGAGGACAACTTCCTGGTCCAGATATTAGACAAACCAACCAGAAGTGTTACTGCATCTGGCTCCCACCAATGCAGAGGAGCTCATTAAAGAGGTTAAGACTGGAGACACTCAGGGCTATGGTGATCATGCCCTGGCAGAACAATTTAAAGAATTACTGGGTGAGATCCCCTGGGAAGCTGTCCTTGCAGAAAAAGGATTGGAGCAGAACTGGCAGCTCTTTAAGGATGCCTTTCTGAGAACACCATAGCTCTCTGTCCCCTGGAATAGGAAAACAAGCAGAGGAGGCAGGTAACTGGCATGGCTGAACTAAGACCCATTGACCAAACTGAGGGAAAAGGACACATATAGGCAGTGGTAGCAGTGATGTGTGGCCTGGGAAAAATACAGTGATTCTGTCTGGAATGCAGAGATGCGATCAGGAAAGCCCAGGTGCAGACGGAACTGACCTGGCAAGGGATGTGAAAAACAACAAGGGATTCTGTAGGTACATTGGTCAGAAGAGACAGATCAAGGATCATACCCCTTCTGATAAATGAGAAGGGAAAACTGTTTAGAACAGATATGGAGAAGGTATGGAAAAGGATATGCAGAACAAAGCTTTCCACCTCAGAGATCTGAACATCTGAGCACTTCTGAAAGCAATGATTTTAAGTAAAAAAAAGGCAGTCATGAGGAGTGGTGGGTGCTAAGCAGCATTTCCACAGAACTCGGTCTACATAATCCTACAAATCAAAGTATCACAAAGACTGAACACAAGTTGCAAGCAGTTCTTCAGCAAACAGTTATTATCATATTTTTCTGTGAATGTCAAAACGGAGTAATGCAGTCTCTTTCACAATACAATGTAAAACTGACTATCAAATTGAATAGATGGTAAAGGCAGTACTAGCCATCACCTGCATATTGAAATTGAAGTAACTGAAATAAACCAAGTTCTCCTTCAGCTGAAACACTAGATATGAAGAGCCAAACGAGCCTTGCAAAAGCCTGCAATCATGTTCTGGAAGCCAAACTACCGAACTCTGAAGAACTGCAGTATGTTTCTAGCCAGAAAAATATTTGAAAATCTTCTCGATGTTACAGAACTGAGAAGACAAATTTTCTACTCTACATACCTTGTTTTGATTCCTGACCTTCCAGCTTGTCTTCTCTCAAAGAAGAAGTGGAGTCTATGCTGTTGTCCTGCCTGGAAGTAAAAGAGAAGACATTTTAATCTATGTCTTTCACAGAGTACTGTTTAAAGAAAAATTAACTAAAGAAGTTACATGGTGGTAGAGCAATAACTTTAGCCAGCTCTTCTAAGCATTTGAAAACAAGCTATCATTTGCTGTCCCTAGTGAGCTGGATGAAGTAACTATTTTCAATACATTCTTGTCTTTCAGGATACCAATTCTCACTGATACTGTCTCCCCATAGAATTTTGTCTGTAAAACTCAGAATAAAAAGTCACAGAGTTAAATAATTTGAAAACCTGAAATTTCAGTTGCATTCAGATCCTATTTATTCTCTTCATTTGAATTAAGAAGCTGTTTTCATGAATTTAGTCACCCCACCACCACCCACTTTTTCTTAATACAATTTCACATTTTCATTAAGGGCTGCTTCTTAAAAGGAAATTAAGCTCAACTGCTAAGTAGTACTCAATATCCATGTTTATTTCTTCAGTTTACTCATTTTTACTCTTGACCTGCAAAGTTACGCATGCTTTATGCAAGGGATAAGGAAGAGACACTTTTGTGAAATGTTCACATTCTTCACACACTGGGTACACATTCAGACATACTATGGAAACACCATGAAATATACAGAGAGAATAAAGGACAGCCCTCAACAAAGGACTCAGAATCACAGGAAAAGTTCAATTGCCATGTTCAGTGAGCATCTTGGCAGTAGAACTGCCAAATTTCTATCCTGAATGTCAGTGCGGCGTTGCTTTCAGATGAACAAATGCAACCATTCCACCTGCTGGATCTAAGCAGCAGTACAGAGAAGACAGGAAGATTCTGATATCATAGATTTAAATGTAATGACTTCCACAACTTTTCAGTAATACCCTGTCCCATAACTGGAGAAGGAACTGCTTTCCGCACATTCTCAAAGATGGTTTTTCTTTCAGGTGTCCAGTGACCACGTCAGTCAAAAAAAAGTACAATAGAAGTTCTTGCCAGCATGGTCTGAGAGATTGTTATTTTGATGGCTGTTTCCTTTCCCATGTCAGCAGAGGTTAAAAGTCAATAGATTCTGTGCTTCTCCCTTGCTTTCACCCAACGCAACCAAAATGTGTATGGAATAGTGCAGTTATTAAGGGGAATGTGTCTGTAAAAAAAACAGCTACAAAGCACATGAGGAAAGATGCCTAGAAGTTCTGCACCTGAAATAAGAACCCCTCAAAAGAAATTTACTGCTCAATGTCATTATAATAAAGAAGGAAAAAAACTATTTACTGTGATGCATTTTTTTCTGCACATTTCAGTAGTATATGTCCTTAAAGTTTACTTTCCTACTTAGCGCAAAAAGTTTTCTCCCAATCCTTTCATTTCTCCAGTCCTAGACAAGGCTGAAAAACTGAATGCAAACTAGATTTTCAAATAGGTATGCTGAAGAGGAAGTTGTGTATGCATGGTAACTCCTTCACAAGATCATTTAAACTCTGCCTTTTTACATAGAAAGTTTGCTCATGCATTTTCTATCCATGTCGTCATCTTGTACCACAAAAGCCACAGGTGTTGCAAGATGGTTTAGAGCACTCTCTAGCTAGAGGTAAAATAAGTTCAGGAATTCTACAAATAAAAGTTTGCTGTATGCAATGGTCTAGTGAGTCTATGCAGCCTACTATGGGGGAAACACAACCCTTCCAGCGTCAGCTTCAGGCAGCAGCTCAGAACCTAAACCTCAGTGGTCCTCTGCTTTTTTAGGCCATATGTTAGCACAGATCACCAGTTAAACCTATCCAAGACATTATCACGATATACCTTCCCATAAATTTCAGGGTTTTGTTCTCCTATCACTTTCTGAGCTCATCACACTCAGCTCCTGATTGTGCTCTCCTGTGCATTAGGTTATGCTTTTAACAGTGAGTCACCATAAACACAAAGATCAAGTGAGAAGAATAATGGTAAACAGATCAACACCAATAACGTGATCTGCACAGAGGGATCACCTTGTTTGAACTGCTTCTAGGGCTGTCAGATGAAAGCAACCAGACAATCTACCACGAGAGAAACCTGCTAAGAGTAGCTAGAGCACCTTACAGCCTGAAGCGAGTTTCTGCCTGAAGCAGCAAGGGGTTCCCACAGGTTGCTGGGGAGGAACATTTCAGGATTGTGTAAAACTTACTGCAGCATGTGTTAAAGGGGATTGTGCAGGGCATTCTAGGATGTTTGAGAAAAGATCAAAGGTAGGAAAAGGGAGAGATGGAGGTAGATTGGAGAACAAGCACATGGAAAACAGAAAGAAAAGGAGATAAACTGGGCCACGTGAGCATCAGCTGACTTCTGGTCAGTACAAACACCTTGCACCTGATCACTAGTCTACCCTGCCCACTAGCTGAATTCCATTGCTAACCATTTTCCCAAACAGCAGGAGTCTATTGTCTGCGTGTACCTCTAACTGCCAGCAACTACACAGAGGTCTACAGCTGACAAAGACCTGCAGAACTGTGCTACCAAAAAACACAATGCAAAACACACATACAGTACTTCAGGCTATTCTAGCTATCAAGTAGGATGAGATGCTTGAGAGTCACATACCAAAGAGACTATAAGATTAAGGGCCAAATTCCAGAGAGAGACCAGAGTCTGCAAGCACTCAAATTGATGGACCACAGCCCTGCTAGAAACCCAAGAGATTAACTGCCTAAGAGGCAGCTACTGGGGACAGCACAGGTCTGGATGAACTACTGGAAGGGCCTCCATGTACACAAAGAGGGCTGAGCAGCAACAGAAGTGGGGCCAAACCTTGAAACTTGCATAGCCAGCAGCTAGAGAGACATGGGGACTGTGAACTAACTGTTACAGGCCTGCCTCTGGAGGAATCCATGTCCTTTTAAAAAGCAACTCCTTACAGGTTTTTTTTATATTTAGTCACTCAATTCCTGACCAAAATAAGGTTGTGATGTCCCCAAAACACTTGCTCATCACTAAGAGCAAAAGCCAGTTAGGCTCTTCACACTCCATCCTCCCTTGCCCATTCTTCCTTCTTTTGAACTGTCTACTCACCTCTCTACTGGATAGCAGCATGTTACGTGGAAAAGTCTGAGCTCGCACAAAAAGTTTTCATGAGAAGCAAAGGCAAGAGATTTGATCTGATATCACCCAGAGCTCTGAAGCCAAACATCACTAAGGAATTAAGATTGCTCATTTGCTAGAAAAGAGTGACCTCTATGGGTTCGAACAATGGCTGTGAAATTACCTATATCCATTTGAACAGCTACTTAAAAAAGAAGTTATAAAATGGAAATCACACATCAAAAACTGTTGTAAAGTTTCTTTCTGTCGCATTGACAGGATCACCGACTATGGTAGAAACGTATTCTTATACGGACTACCTACTGTCAAGAAAACCTCTGGATCCCCACAGGGTTTTCACAGTACATTTTGTGGGTATTTTTGTTTGTTGGCTGGACTGGATTGATAGTGAACTGTTACTGTCATGTAATAGGTAAGCATTCTGCACCATTTTGTGAGCAGTCAGAAGCAGTTCAGTTCACAGTTCAATTTCATTCTCTGTTTGTTAATCTTGTTTACATGGCTTATTTACAATATTTTTCCTAATAATCTATTCTGGGGCACATGTTTAAGGGCAGCATAACACCGTGCCTCCCCTAACGTTAGCAGAGGATATGATAACCTAAAAGTAAGGCAAAGCACGTAAGTTGAAAATCCCCTTCTTTCACGCACATTAGATTTTTCAAAGCTAAATATCGTTTGTTCACATTATACACATGAACATACGATCACTGTAAATTACATTCTAAATGAATATGTTTTATTACTAATGTCAACAATTTGCTTTCAGTCCTTCTGTTGGAGGTTATTTAAAGGGCTGCCTCAGGGAACAGGAAAAAAATAACTTGCTTGTTGTTTTTGAATGGATGAGAATGCCCAGCTGGCTTTTCAGGACATTAATAGGTTAACTCCTTCCACAAAAGTGTCTATCATTTAGCTAGAAAACTCCATACGCAGTAATTCTCACGTTTTAATGGTATTCCATTGCAGACTAACAGAAACAAATAATGACAAAGACCTGAAAATCGCACAGCTAAAAATCTATTCAGAGCTCACAAGTAATGAAGCTTATCTACTTCAACAGCAATTTCCAGTTTTTGGGAGACATAAGCCCCTGATTCTCCTGTTCTTCACATGCTCATTTCAGGTTATAAAGTGTTTAACAAAGGAGCAGCTGGTGACAAAAAAAGTGGCTCTTTACATGGTAATGGAAACAACTGAAGCTTTTACAGAGATGAACTTTAAGAAAAAAACTCAAACTCTGATTTTGCTTGCAGAACGAGGACTTCCATGCTCACATCAGAAAAAGAATGGTTCAATTTTCAATTAATGATGTGAAACTACATAAGAGCTCCCAATAAATACCTAAATTTTGCAACCCGCAATCAAACTTTGTACCTGAAAAACATCTCTAAATCCCCGATACTTTTAGATATACACAGTTAGCCCTGAAGCAGGTCCTTAGAGACAGGTAAGTATTTAAACATAAACAAGACTTCACTGCTGTAGCTGAAGGTTGTAAGAGCCTGAACAGTAGTGCTGAAACACCCCGAACTCATGTAATTGCTTTCCTGAAATCCAGCGCCACTGATTCTACCACACCTCTCTAAGATGAAGAATATTACATGTATTTCCCAGTAGTAAACATCTTTTGAATTAGATTTTTAAAAACAAAATCCTAACATTTCTTCAGACATCAAACTCCTGGGACATTTTCAACGGTTTCTTTAGCCAGCAAGGCTGTCCTTCCATTTAATTCCAAAGTTCACAGGCAAAACATGAATCATCAGTAAAGAGATTCCCTTATATAAACAGTATTTTATTTTTATAGTTAATATTTTAAATAGGCTGCAGAGGATTAAAGACCAAAAGATAAAAACAGTCTCAATGAATGAGTGAACTCACATCATTCACAGACCACGTAAAAACAGCAAAGCAGGGAATACAGCCTCAAATCAGTTCCCAACGGAACGTCACAAGAAATAGTTTCATGAAATATTAAATCACAGGAGAAAAACCAAAATATCACTTATCTTAGTATCACTCAATTTTCTAAAATATTTGTTTTCACAAGCCTGATGTATGATGAAATATGATCAAAGAAAACAACTTCAATGACTTTATAACTTGCTCTGAACCAGAGCAGTGAGGTTTCTATTGAATCAAAACTATTGATTAGACATTAAATTTAAAGTATTATCATTATCGTTCCCAACTCTGTTTCTATTTGGAAAATTTGGATGAACTCACCAAACCACCAACTAACAAGCACCTTAACAAGCTGACACAGGTATCCAGTCCACCATGCTTCAAAAGGCTTATTAAATTTGTACAGTGAATGTGTGGACCAGCTGTAAACAAGTCAGCAATCAAAAGAGAAATTTGCTTATTGTTTTGACTTCCACAAACAGATTCCTAAAATTCCTAATCCTACATTGTGGGTGACAACTACTAACATTCTTTTCCCCCTTGACTACTTTCTTTAGACACTGTCAGAAAGAGATCACCCTCTCAATATAGAAATGACTTAGTAACATGCTATGTAAGACTTGTGTCCTTAAAAACAAAGAAGTGTTTTAAAAAAGGTTGGGGGAAAAAAAAAATTGGCCTTTGCAGAACTGCAGATGCCAGTCTAAGAATGAGCAGCTACAAACCTCAGTACTTGAAACTCCAGATATTACGCTACATCCTCAACAGGAACACAGGAACAGTTAAGTGTCAGTGCCGCTCCAACTGGGAGAGGAATGAAGGACCAGAAATAAGGATGGGAGGAAAGCAATACATCTTAGGCCAAAAACGCTTTAAAAGTTCATGGATTTCAGCAGGAAGGGGTTATTCAATCCACTGCAGTTCAACTGAAGTCTGTTAACATGAATCACACAACCTCACTTTTGCAGGGTACATTCAGTTACCACAACTCAAATGATGGGAAATAATGCCAGTGTGAAACTCAGTTACCCAACATTATCAAGTGACAAAACACGTTTGGAACTGTAATGCTTGCTAGCAGTAACAGCTCACTGTCATTTTATCAAATTAATTATACAACTATGGTTATATCAGTTGAATCTCTCAACACTGTATTTGATCATTCTCCGTGAAAAATCCCAGTTTTGCTTTCAGTACTTCTAAATTAAGTTTTGAACTGTTTTCTTTTACTCACTGACTGACTGATTCACCTCCAGTCTTGTCTTCTCCATCTCCATCCTCGTCAGTATCAGAATCAGCTCCACTCTTGCCTAGGTGTACACAATTTCAAACATGCAACTTTAGGCACCTAACACAATTAATGCTATATAGTTAACCTTAACAATTAACTCCATTGAGATCTGAAACAGATCTTCTAAAATCAGACACGGACAGAAACAGAAAGCTTATTCGTGAGGTAACTGCTAACACGTGGTTAGCATTTTTCAGTTACACTGTACTATGAAATAAATAATTCCTACTGCTACTACAATACGATAGGCAATAAAAATAAAGCACAGGAGACATAAGTAGTCGAAGGTACTCTGCACCGTTCAGGATTCAACTGCTCCACTTAACTGAGAAGACAGCAATGTCTACAACTAAATTCTGGAGCCCTTAAAAACCAAGTGGAAGTCCAGTAAGATACTGAAACACTGGAACGTCACATCCCTAATAGAACTGTATGAACTGTGTGTCTCAGCAGAGCAGAGACATGCACTAAGAATTCTTTAACTACACTGAATAATCCAGTGCAATTGTTAATACAGTTGAACTGGTATAGTGGTATACAAGGCTTCCCCTGCAGAGAACCAAGAGGTAACTTCATCTTAATTTACCCAAAGTAATGGATTCCAAACAACGCTTCCATATTCCTGGTTTTGCTTTACCACACTCAAGTCAAAACCTTTGTTCTTAGTTTGGGTACTAAGGAAAGGAAGATTACACAGACATGTTTTGAACGTGTCCTTAACACTTTCAGAATTACTGGATGATTTCACCCAAGATTAAAAGGTCAAGACTAGCATATATACACACACATATATATACACATAGCAGTACCTGGAAACACAGGCGCAGTTAAAGGCAGACTACTTTTGTTTTCCTTATTCTCTGTGTACAGTGGTGCCTAAAAGTTTCATTCATACCTTCAAGTATCTTCAACAGTTTTTTTTCAGATAACATCTCCAACTGCTCCAAGCAAAGCCTTTTGATTTCATCCATGGAACAGCTCTAAGAAGACAGACAGACAGGCCACAGGCTAGTAAACATTACTGAGGAAAGAATAATTACAAATGCTAAGTAGTTCTCCAGCCTCACAGTAATCCAGAATGCAAGCCTCTCCACTGTTCTAACCTAACTGAGGCAACTACTGAAGAACATCAGATAGCTGATTCTGGTGTAACAACCACCAAACATAGCTGTTGTTTTTCTGTTCTTTTGGTTTTGTTTTTTTTTTGTTTTAATTAAGCAATACACAGTATTAGTTACTTGATCATTGAGCGTTATTGCTGCAGCTGTGACACTGATCAGTAGAAATAATGGGGGAGAGGTGTAAAGCATGGAAGAGCAAACTGACTGCAGCCCAGATCATTGGTATTTCTCCGTCATTCAGGAGGAGGTGAACTACATAATTAAGTCTGCAGAAAAACCAAAGCCAACTGTTGAATCCAAGTTCATAGACTGAAGTCAGTGACGATATTAACAAGTCACCAAGAGGAATTATGTATCACTGTATGCCATAAAAAAAGAAGTTGCAAAAAAATACGTGAATTGTGATTCACCTCTCATGCTTGATACCACACATTTATTTAGCCTATGGATATTCCAGCTACTTTCACATCTTTTGTACTCCTTGGTGTCCTCGTGGTGAAATGATAATTTTACATTTCTAAATTTACTATGATGCCATTTACACATACCAAAATTAATCAGCGCTGAGCATCTTACCTAACACACATGATCTTACTGTCAGTTTGGTCCTAATCCCATTAGGCAATTTCTTCTCCACGTCAGCTATCCCTTTGCCTCCAGCCACTCTACCCCTCTTCATCTCTCTCTCTCAGAGAGAAGAAATGGATTGAACTGCATGCAGTTCACTAAGAGCTTTAAATGTCTGTCTTGCCTCAGTTATACTAGTAACATGACTCATAGATTAAGATAAAAAATAAGACAAAAATTGAAAAACTATTAGTTAACAAACACCGCAAAAACAGCATTTCACTTGCAGTCTCTTTCTCTGCATAGACTGCTAGCCTAATGTATTTTCACCAAGTCTTGCTATTCACAACGGTCCAAATGCAGACATTCTAAGTCAATAAAACTCTACAGGTAATGCTATTAAACCCCAGAGAAGTAACAGCTTCCAGAAGCTGTTTAACTAAGAGGGCTTTTATGGTCTTACCTCGGACATTAATTTAATAACTTACAAAGAAATTTAGATCCACAAATTATAAATCAAACTTTTATTAACACATCACAATACTTACTACTGAACAACATGACTGAATTCATTCCACACAATTAGAACTCCTTTTGCATATGAGTAACGAGTACAGACAGATGGTATATAAATAGCTGCCCAGTTCAGCTACAGCAGTGTGGAAAAAGGAGTGAGCTGTGGAACAACCACAAGAAACCTTAAATAGTCTCCCTTCCAAAGACTGTACGTAATCTTTGTTTAAAAAATATACAGGCAAATTTTAAGCTGAAAGTCCACTACATTTGAGAGAGAAATGTGTTTTGCTACATGAGCATTCAAGCTTGTGCAAAGCATACACAAAGTACATTTCAGTACCTTTAAAATATCAGGCAGCATCTTCTGTAGTTTCTTCTCCCCTATGACACAGAAACACTGTTGAAGCATTTCTTTTTTGTCTGCAATGTAGAAACTGACTGGTTTGAGGGAGACACTAAGATCTAATCCTCCTTCCTCTACATCACTGGGTTGCTCAGGTTCTTCCACTTTTTCTCCAGATGGTACACTGCATTTTTCCTCCTAAAATCAAAAAGACAAGTACAATTTTCATGTTTTCTAGGAAAAGAAATTTAACACTCCATCTGTGACAGTGATAGGTTTTTCCCTCACAACTACAAGACATCTTGAAGTGGAATTCTGAGTTTTCAAGTACTGTTTTAAATTAGGAATTAATTGCTTTACAGAAGTTAACGTTTTTGGTGACTGAAACCATTTCTGCGCTAAGTGAAATCTTAAAACTTCCAAGAGCCAAATGTACTTACCAAGTGGAAAGCATTATCATAAAACACCTTGCTGCTGCTTACAGATTAACGCGCGCTTTAGTGCAGAATAAACCCGAACTGTTCTCACAGCGGTTCCTGCCCCAGTGCAGACATGACAATGCGGGAAACGTGCTCTACGTGCAACTCGGGACAGTGGCCAGAACTGAGCCCGTCACGAAGTATGTGACGAGACACAATAGCAGCCTCTGGAGCCGGGAGCGTGCAGATCGGAGGGCTGCTACACGCACTGCACAAATCGTGCCCGCAATGTGCGCGTGCACTGGGGTCACCTCAGGAGCGGCTGGTACCGCAGCACAACTCCTCCTCGCCCTGACCGCCTGCGTGAGGCATGTGGGAGAGGAGAGCAGCTGCCCCCCAAGGGTATCTGCTCAAGGATTTTTTTCAGTTCAGCACGGGATAAACGAGGCAGGAAGCCATAAACAAGAAGACTGAGAGGCCCAAACCCGAGCAGCAGCCGGTAAGGGCGGCAGTGACAGAAAGCACCTCGTGGTCAGTCACGCTAGCTGGGAGCGTGTGAAAGCGTGAGGACGTTTGTTCCAGCACGGTGCTGAGCGGGGCCCGTGTCTGGTGAGGAACCGTTAAGGACAGCGGAGCCAAAAACCAAAGCACACCAAGACACGGAGCAGATGAAACGAGAACGGTGACGACAACAAGAAAAAAAAAACCTCCGTTCGCACTAACTCACAGCCTGTCAAAAAAACTACAGGCATCACCGCAAGGAAGATCAGCCCGGGCTTGCCATGAGACCGTTACGAGCCGTTTACTGACGAGTCCCATCACGGCGCGGAGCACGTCCGAGGAAGAAAGGCACCGCGCGGATTGCTGCCCGCCCTCCCGCGGCTCCGCCGGTTACCTCCGGGGCACCGCGGCCGGACTCGGCGCTCCGCCGCTTCCTCTCGCCGCCAGCCGCTCCCTCCGGGCAGCAGGAGCGGGAGCGCCGCCGCTTCTTCTCCTTGGACGACTTCCGGCCCGGCATAGCCCCGCGCTCGCGCCTCGGGCGGCGGCGGTCGCAGTGCCGCGCCCCGGCCCGGGCCTGCCGCTTCCGCCGGGGAGCCCGCCCCTTCCGGGGTGCCGCCGCCCGCCCCGCTGCGCGGGAGCCTTCTCGTTCCGTGTGCCGGCGAGGCGTTTGGTGTCGGTGTGCCCAACGCCGGGCTGGAGGAGCCCGGGGCTCCCGGTGGCGGCCCGGCAGCACCGATCGAACGGAGCCGCTGCCGCCCGCTGCGGCTGCTCTTCCTTGGAGTCACTGGGTCGGAGCGGGCAGCTGTACATCATCCGCTCCCAGCCCGTGCTAACGCAGCAGGCTCCTGCAGCGGGTTATGAGAGCTGCGACCTCCTAGGGGAAGGCGAAAAGTTCTCTCTCAGGGGCTCTCCAAATCCCTCCAACACGTTTTTTGCTGTTCACCTGATGAATTGAGACAAAAGTCAGCTCAAATCCTGAGCGCTTAGAACAGCGATGGTGTATTTGAGGTTTACTGCTGCGGCGTTGCGCTAGGCACACCTGCGCCAGCGTCCTCTGCTCGCAGCGGGCTGCACTCTGTGGCCCTTCTGCCTGGCTCTTAAGCACAGATTTCATGTCCTTCCACTGCAGCGAGGCCTCAGCAGAACGCTGTCTGGGTTAGGCGTGTTGTAACTCTCCCTTTTTCCCTTTACTTCCATTGCCGATGCCGCTACTGCGTCTCAACAGAGGCAGACGCGCCAAGATGAAGATGGGATCGGATGCCCCAGTTCCTCTGATCCCTCCCTGATGCTAAGTTACAGAACTGCCAGGTGGCACTGCAGCATGTTGCTAGAAGGCGGCGTTCCACCCAAACGTTCCTGTCCTGCCCCACACGGCCATCCTAATTCTAAACAACAGCCTAACTTTCACAGGAGCTCTGCTGTTCTTCAGTCTGCAACAGGCATAGGGTAGCAGAACTGTCACTAGGAGCCTAGGAAGATTATTATGGGCTAGGAGCATGTACTGCCGCAGTTCTCTGATGAAGGATTTTTTTTTTTTGCTGTGGTAAGTCATTTCCCTGCAAATTAAATTAAAATGCATTTTGAATTATCTCTTAATATACCGTTTCTTAGAATTGCCAGAGTATATTTATTAACAAATAATTTTGGTCTGGGAAATTAGGACAGTTTTCATGTTAACAGAGCAAGACCATGATAACAAAATCAAAACATGAGTATAGATTTCTTAGAATAGCACTTGTACTAGCACAGTTAAAAGAGTACAGCATGTACTCTTCAAAACAATGGTATACTAGGCAACCAAAATTCAACAGGCACCTGAATTCACTGAAGTGTTTCCTGAAGGTAGAATTTTAGGATGGTTTCCTAGGAACGGTTTCATCTATTGGTAAACAATTTAAATCCTGAATAATGTCATGGTCTGCTTTGCATGTGTACCCACAATGGATCAGATGTGACAGATGGTGATTAAGGCCCTGATCAAGGCTGCTCATGATTGTATGTGTCTGTAAATTCATCAGAATTGTAACAGCACACATATAGCTATGGAGCTGAGTATGTATCCTGATCTCACAAACAAGCTTGCTGGAAACAGCATAGTCGAACTGAGAGCAAAAAAAAAAAGTGAGAGCTCTTGGTCACAAAATCCATGTCTGGCACAGGTGATGCAGACAGGTATTGTGATGAAGAGCTCCTGTGCCAGAAAAGCTTGACCATTTTTCTAATGATTTCCTTTCTATTAGTAAAATTACTTTTTCTAAAAGCATGCTGAACTTTGGCCATCTTAACTCTAAACAACAGTGTCACATTTGAGGGAGTTCTGCAGTTTTTCATTCCCCAGCAGGCACAGGGTAACAGAAGTACCACTAGGATCTATAAAGATGATTAGGGGCCTGGCAACTCTTGTGTATGAGGAAAGGCAGAGACCTAGGACTCTTCACCCTGGAGGAGATAAGACTGAGAAAAGATATTACCAATACTTACAAATATCTAAAGGGCAGATGTAAAGGTGAGCAGCGATAGAATACGGAGCAACAAGAAAAGGCTGGAACACAGTAAGTCCCACAAACACAAGGAGGAACTTATTTACTGTGCAGCACTGGAACAAGCTGCTCATTTGTGGAGCCTCCTCTGGAGATACATACAAGACCTGTCTGGACACTTTCCCATGCTACCTACTGAAGGGAACCTGCTTTAGCAGGATGCTTGGACGCGATGACTTCCAGAGGTCCTTTCCAACCCCTACAATTCTGTCAACCTCACCAAGTTTTCAGTTGCAGCTAGTAGGAAATAACATCCTCCTTTCAAGCAGAACAGCCTAGATTTGCTGTAACACCTGTAAAATATTATTTCCCCATTTCAAATACACCAAGGTGATTTTTAGGAAACTACTTCATAAAATTTGACTTCACTAGTTTCTGCTATTGCCTGTCATGTTATTTGCATTTAAGTTTCTCCCCCATTCTCTTCAAAATATCTCATTTTCTTTTTTATCATCTAATGTATTCTAATATCAAAGTAAGACTTTTGCTATAAACCAGTGCATGAAAAGTTGAAGTAAGAAGCTTGTTTAAGCAGTTTTGTGAACTGAAACATATTTATCACCAAAGCACTGTCTATATAGCAGTTCAAGATTCCACTCCTCAAGAAGTCACTTATTTCTAGATTAAAAAAAAACAGGAAGAGACAGAAGATATCCAAGTGTTAAAAAAAAGTGGAAGAAAGATGCTGGAAATTACATGAATGTGACTTCCTTACAAACGTATTTGACCAGTTAATACAGCCAATGTTAATTAACAAATCAGTGATAAGATTATTCAGCAGACCCTGCGTCAGGAGCCTTTCTCTGCTGGCAAACAGCATGGTCAAGAAACAGTCATTGCACTGAAATGTGGAAACATGGTTGGGAGGGCAGGGGAGCTGACATCACTGGATCACAACCATTTCCTACGTTTCTGTCTAGATGATGTGTAAGTACTGAGAGTTTTGTACTTGGTGATCTACTTTGATCTGAGCTACATCAGAAGGGCTTTTCACAACAACTCTGTGCACAGTAGACTTCAGAAAAGCAGGCAAATGAAGAGAGTGAAAAGTTTTATTTGCACTGTAATTCACAACAAATCAAGTTTAAGTCATCCACAGTATTTTCTCCATTATATTCTGTCACAAAATACGAACAAAAGCGTATGTTCTTCTGTATATGGTGTGATGCTCAAGTGCTAAGTAAAACGATTACAGCAGATTAAGAACAAACCTACAGCATTCCTTTACTTTAGCAGGTTCAGACACAGAGACATACTTCTTTATTTGAGAATCAACTCCAAGAGACTTAGCTAATTGCACAGCATTTTTATCATCACTGATTAGCGTTCCCAGAGCCACAAGGAGTCTAAAAACAGCTTCAAGATCTTTAACAACTTCCATAACTGTACTGATAACTGATAAACATTGAGCTTTGCCCTCAATGTTGTTGACTTTATGTAAACATACAGCATAGTTCAATGTCAGTGTTGCAAGTGCGATGTGGACATTTTTATTATTGCCTGATTTCACTTCTATTGCTTGCGTCATTATTTCATCCCTCTGTTCCATCAGGAGCTTCTGGCCTGCTTGGCTGACAAAGCAATTGCAAAGAGCTCTAAGTGCCAACAGCTGGTTTGCTGGCTTTCCTTGAGGGTTCAGAAATTTGAGGAGGAGATGGATAAATTGCACGTGAGCCTTTTCACCACAGAAGTTCTCATTCACAATGGGATGCCTGACAGACAACCTAAGAATGTCAAGGGCTGGGAAGACAATATCTAAGAAACAAGAAAAGTATATTTTAGTATTATATTTGTGTTAGGTGCAAAGATGCTGGTGAGTTTACTGCTTTTAAATCCCTAACTTTGGGGATAGACAGTAACAATTTAATATTGAAACAAAGCCATTAATGACAGAAAGAACATGCTGCTTAATTTAGGATAGACTCCACAAAGTTTCTCAACACACAGGTCCCATCACCATTTATCCTTATGCTGTATCTTAGGGTTTAATGTAGGTACAGAACTGACTGCAGGAAAAGCAAGGTTGTTTTTAGGCCAACTTCAACTCTCAGACATAGTTTAGAAGAAAAGTAAAATACATTCAACCGATTAGCTGAATATCACTATAAGGAACCCATACTTATAGTCTGTTCAGTACTTGCTCTCAACTTCCCCAAATTTCAAATATATTTGGCTCCACAAGTCTACTATCAGTATCCCAAGCTTATACCCATATCAAGGAAATTGAACCTGCTTTGCAACTAATTGAGCATTTTTTTTCCCCACAGATACGCAGTATCTGTAAAATTAACACTTGATATCAGACTTTTTGTATAGTACAAAGACATTAGCCACTACCAGCTCCTAGTTCCATAGCATAAGCAATTTTCAATTAGAAAAAAGTACTTTTCCTGTTAATAAGGTTTTAAGATTAATTTTAAAAAGCAGTTGTTCTTAAACTGCGTATTTAGGTACTCGTACATGCAATGTATCCAATTCTTCCAGGATGTATGTTCACAAACACAACAGTCTTCCCAGCCAGTCCATCAGTACTGACAATGTTGTTACCTAATGACATTATATCACGCCACTTGGGTTCATTCAGAATGTCAGTTAACTAATCCAGACTGCATAACCTAACTTCAGTAACTCCCGCCATATTAAATAGGAGACACTTCTGTGATGTATATTCATATATATTTAAATAACTCATTTCCACAATTTTATCTCTCATTTGATAGAAGTCTAACTTAGCTTTATTTCCTAACAAGCCTCAGAGCTTCATGAGGAAGCTCCTGCTAATGAAATAACTGCGACTGATGTTTGTATCAAGTTTCTCTTTTACCTCTGTTGTTGTGCCAACAACACTCTGCCAATTAATTAACTGCAGTTCATGCAACTGCCCCTGTTATCTTTTATTCCTGTATGTTCTCCACTAGGTTCTGTCTGGGTTATAAACTCTTTGGGACAGACTTTGTAACTGCCAGCATTAACAAGAGTTCTGGTTCACAGTGAAGTATTGATGAGACAACAATACAAAAAAATAATTGCAAATGTCTACCTTCTGGCCAGTTAATTGCTTTCCATAAAGTTTGGATCTGTTGTGCTGTAGGCATTTCTGTAGAGGAATTGCACGTTGCAGACAGTAACTTTTCTAGGATTATCAAGTCATCTTCTGTAAGTTTTTGTTCTTCAGTTGCATTACCATTAAGTTCCTTTAGTTTACCTGTAAAATCAGTTGAGGAGGTATAATTTTCAACTTAACAAATTCAGATTTCTGTGAAGTGTTTTGTGGTCTTTTGCTGAAAAAGTTACAACTGTTGTGATCATTTATAAACATTACTTCTCACAATTTCAGGTTTCCAATTTTGATCTTCACAACAAATATTACTACCAAGCCTCTTTAATACTGCAATGCTGATTCAGAATTCACATTTTAGCCTATGTACAGGCAAAGATGCAGAAGAGATGAAAAATATTTGAACAAAATGATTTTAATCTGGAGATATTTGAGCCAGGTATTGTATTTTCATACAGTGTGAATACAAACTAGTTTTACAGAACTCATAACTGCATTAAGGTACTGCACAAATACTGAAAAAAACTGGAGACAAATAAGGTAGAGATTCTGTGGAATAGTTACATTGTAGAACAAGAGTATGGATGGATAAAGAGGAAGAAAAAAGACAACAGCAACATTGATCAAAAGCGTGTATCACTACTACACATTGTTTATCATTTTCTGTAATGCAGAATGTTCTGATTAAACACAGAAGAGACCACTTGACTCTGTGAAATAATGCCTTCAACACAGTGCAGATTGCACTGTATGAGTGTCTACTGAATTGAAACTTTCATGAGGAAAACTGGAAAGGGATTGCATATGACCCACATATCCAACAGCAAGGAGAAAAAAATCACTGTTCAGACGTACCAGCTTCATAAACAAAACATTGAACAAAGCAGACAGCGGGAGAAAAAAACAAAACTAGATAAACTGCATTAGATAGGAAGAGGAGTAAGCTTCCGAAGAACTCCTAAGCCTTCTAATGCATCCACCATCAAAGCAATTACTATAATTTTAAAAGGTCAAAACTGAGAAAGAGCAGGAAAACTACTGGAAATCATTTAGATTTCTGAAGGAAAAAAAAAGTTATTTTAAACAGATGAAAAAAAACATCCTTGAAATTAAAATACTGACCCAAAATCTGTGTAGGATTGGCCTGGTCAAAGGTGACAGCATCCTTCTTAGGAAAATAAATGTTTTCAGCTTCAGCTGATTGGTAGGCACCCATTCCTACATAAACAAAATAAGAGAAGTTTAACGGCATACCAAAGTGTCTGACATAGAATATTACCCTACCAGTAAGACTTTCCCACTGTCTATCACTCAGATGGATATTTTCTTTTAATAAAAACCTCAGAGCCTATGCAAATAGCTGTCTTTCTTTACAATGGTTTTATGTACATTTTTATGTGCAAGGGTTAAAACCTAAAGCAATCCTTCACAAGCTGTTCTTCCCTCTATGAAGAATTTGTTCTGCAAATACCAATTTTTATGTGATACCTGAATTAGAGTGAAACAAAAATACAGTCATAGGAATTGATACTGCAGTTAAGGTGTGAAAGCTCTCTGGCTTTCGAATAAAAACTTCTCCTGCTCCTCATTATTTTCATAATAAATAGGGAGAAATCTAGATCTGCAGATATGACAAAGTTACATCACATGCAAAAGTAAACCAAATTTACAATATTAATAAAAAGTTCTAATTTATGATTTTCTAGAATCACAGATGAATTGGTAGATTATATTGTATGATTTCTATTAAAACTGCCTATAGTAGTTTCTTTGCACAACGACAACTACTAGCATACCAACAATCTTCTCAATAAGCAGGTTCCTAAAGTATATTATAAAGCTTCTGTACATGTGGCACTACAGCATGGAGGACACTCCAAAGGGAATGCTTTGTATTTATTGCCATGAAAACTACAACAGATACAAAGAGCACAAGAACACTATTTGATAGAGTAAATTCTCAGCTACAAAATACTCTTTTTCAACATACCCACCACCATTAGCTATACATTTTCACCACTGATGAACAAGAGTCCGCAGGCTGCACTCATAAAAGTCTGCATGGAGCTGTATCAGAGGAGGGTCAGGCTGGGTGCTAGAAAAAAATTCTTCACCAGAGTGTGGTCAGGCTTCGCAGTGCAGTGCTCAAGGCCCCGAGCTGCCAGAGTTCAAGGAGTATTTGGACAATACTCTCAGACACAGGGTATGAATTTTGGGCAGTCCTGTGTGGAACCAGGAGTTGGATTCTATGATCCCTGTGGGTCCCTTCCAACCCACAATATTCTATGATTCCTACATGTAAAAGAAGGCTTTGTTCCCCTTGTTTTCTGAATAATTTCTAAAATATAAGCAGTTTCAATCTGCTTACATTGCTTAAGTATAAATTTATAACAGTATGAAATCTATGTCAAAAGAACAACCAAAGAAAAAGATCAGCAATGCTCTTTACATGGCAGGCCTCATTCTTACCTGTGTATGGATCAAGCCCACCCACTGGAGCTACTACATTTGATGCTGAACCAGGAACATAGCGACGAGCACCTGAGTGGAGAGGTTAGACTTTTTGATCACCACCACTGGTAAAGAGGTAGTGTATACGTGCTTTTAATCATTAGTTTTGAAATATCACTCCTAAGGGTGTTATTTTGCACTAACAGAATTAGAAAGAAGTCCTCTAACCCTTCTTGAAATGTATGGATTTTTTTTCAATGTATATATGTGAGGGTAGTTCTGGTGGCAGTGATGGCACTCACAAGCTAAGTGACTGTTCGGAAACATTCTGGCAGTTTCTCTGGCACCACTGATGCCAGCTCCCTTGGTACAATGTGCTGCGACCATTAAGAGCTGGGGGCTGTTACCCAGGCCTGCCCTCTCCCTCTGCCTGGGGCAGTGATGGCCTCTCCTGAAGGAAGGTGGGCTCTAGATGTGGCACCAAGTACTCAGGTGACAAAGCCACAAATTAGCAGCAGAGTTCAGAGGAGACTGGCAAGGTTTTTAGAGATGAGAAACTGAATCACAAAAAGGAAGGGACAAAGGACAACCAGAGACCATAGCACTGGAGGTATGGAGAAAGATTGTCAAGATGGGGAATGCTGTAACTTCAAGCAACAGCAGGAAGGCTTGTGCTCCACATGGACATGTACAACTGCAGAACAAACATTATGGCTGGCAGCGGTGAGGACAAACACCCAAAAGTGAATGCATCAGAACTAGCTGAGACTGTACATAGCAGGTGCAAAAAGGGGAAAGGCAAGCAGCAGTGGTGAGAGGCTTCTTCCTGCAGGGCATGGAGATACCTATCTACTGATGTGACCTGTTGTCTTGGGAGGTTTGTTGTTTGCTGGGAGCCAGGACACGAGTTGTCATAGGGACTGCTACAGCTTGCCTGACCCTCATACCTTAACCCCTGCTATTCTTCCACTTACACATCAATGATACTGCCAAGAAAAAGCTGCAGAGTATCAGGAATACTTAGAGAGCTCTGAGGAAAGGATCACAACGACATGACCCTTCTCTGAGGATCAAAAGTTACTAGGCAGGATGAGATGCCTCTACAAACAGGCTTATTACAAATGAGAAACATTTTAAACTAGCTGTGAGAGGAAGGATTAGAATCTAGAATTCAAACATATGAAGGTACCAATAATAGTCACATAATAAGACAAAAAGAATAATGAGAAAAGAAAACTCATTCTGTGAAAATGCCTGATCCTGAGCTGGCCATGCCTATAAGACTGGCAAAACACAGAATTTAAGATCTTACTCCTGTGCTGTAGAGGACAGAGTGACATGAGGCAGACCAGAAAAGCAGAGGGCTTTCTCCTCTGCTAAACAGAGCTGGACAGGCTTTGATGTTTCTTACATCAGTGGAGTCCACCTAATCAATCTGTCCCACAACGCTACTCCAAGTGGAGGACTGCAAGAAACAGTGCTCTGCCAAACACACTCTAAATGAACACTGTAAAATACCTTAAATGCTGGCAAGACAAGTTACAGTAGAGATTATGAATATTATATTACCTGTAAATGGATCTGCTGCAGGGGCTGCATTTGCCAGAGATGAAGAGCCCGGAACGTAACGGCCAGCACCTAGTGAAACGAACACAACTCGCTGTTAGTAAACTATCAGTATTTTCAGACAGATGCAACTGGAAAATGAAGGCAAACATCAAATACGTCTCATGGCTTATTGTGGCATTATGACAAGCTAGATCCTCTTTATACAGTTTCCCTAGTGCTCAAGAAAATTCATTCTCATTATTTCAGATTCAAAACATTTTTCTGGAACATAAGCATTGCACATTTGGACAGAGTCAAGTTAAAAGGTATGAGCACAAGTTTATACAGTTGCAGCTCCACGAGATGCATCTGAACCTGACTGATGGCCTCTAAACTCAGTTCTAGTTCACTGCAAGAAAAAAGATTTAGCTTAATTATTTTCATGACATTTTGTTCCTACCTACAACTTTGTGGAACTGTTTGAATAGTGGATTAATTTGTAATGCAACAGAGAGGATGTAATCAATTAACACAGTTCAGCTGTTGAGTAATTAACTTTAAAATTTGCTTTTTAATAAATTAAAAAATAATAATAAAATACAGTTTTCATTTCCTGCCTGAAAAGGGGTTACTTACGTATCTCACTCAATTTCAATTCTTTCCCTAGTTAAATTTTTGCATTTTATTCATTGCTTAAGAGCATCTGGCCACTATTAATCGAGTATAAAAAGTTGAATTTTCTTTCATTAGAAAAAAAAAGATTAGACTGAAAAAAATACAACTGGCTTGATTAACTTTTTGTTGAAAGATTTGCTCTGACAAAAACCTCAGAGATTTGACAAGCTTTTTTTCTTGTCACTCTGACATGTGCCATGCCCTCCATCATTTGAGGACACAAAAGAAGTGCAGGAACTAGCACACTGAAGTCACGACAATCAGAGAGTGAGATGGATTGAAAAATGGCTGAAGACGTGGGCCCGGAGGGTAGCATCAGTGGCACAACATAAAGTTGGAAGCCAGTAAGTGGCAGTGGACCCTACATGTCAGTATTGGAACCAATCCTGTTTCACACCTTCACTGATGATCTGGATGATGTAGTAGAGCGCACCCTCAGCGAATCTGCAGGCAAAACGAAATGGGAAGAGTGGCTGATAGTCCAGAGGGCTGGTTGTCTTACCACCTAGGGGGACTTGGCAAGACAGGAACCTCTTGAAATTCAAAAAGTTCAAAGCACTGCACTTGGAGAGAAACAACTCCAGGCAACAGTGTGTGCTAGGGACTACTAAAAAGCAGCTTGGCAGAAAAGGACTTCACAGTCCTGGTGGACACCAAGCTGATCCTAAGTCAGCAATATGACTATACTGCAAAGAAGGCTAACGGGTATCTTGGGCTAACTAGGCAAAGTTCTGACAGCAGTTGGAGAGGTGATCCCTCCTCTCTACTCAGCACTGAGGAGGCCACACTTGGAGCACTGTGTCCAGTTCTGAGATCCCCAGTCCAAGAGAGACAGACATACCAGAGAATATAATGAAGGGCCACAGGATGCAAAGAAGACAAAGACAGTATCTTCCAAGGGATGCCCAGTGACAAAACAAACTGAAACACAGGAGGTTCTGTCTGGACATCAGGAAATGCTTTTTAATTGTGCACATCGCTAAGCAGTTGCCCTGAGAGGCTGTGCAGTATCCCATGCTGGAGGTACTCAGGAGCCATCTGGATATGGTCCCAGACAAACTGGCTCCCCCTGGCCCCTCCCCTGCCTGAGCTCAGAGGTTAGAACTGGTGATCTTCAGAGACTCCTTCCAGCTTCAACCATTCTGCAGCTCTCAAGTCTGCTTGTGAAGTGACCTACACTGCCAGACAAGCACAGCAGGCTTACAGCAACACTACAGTACACAGAATGCTCTAAACCATTCTGCTAAGTTCACACCCTACTCTTGTGAAGGAATATACTTAGAGAAAAAGTCAGAGCATAGTAAGAACATTTAAAAGTACACTTCTTTATCTCTGTTACTTAAAAGTTAAGTTGTACCCCACAATTTTTTTTTTATTTTATTTTTTACCTGTAAAAGGGTCTGAAAATTCATTATTTGTATTCAACGGTGCTTGCCCCTTAGTGTTGTCTATAATAAATTTGGCCACCTGATCCAGAAACATTGGATTTAGATCATTCTTTTGCAGGAAGTTATATGCAGTCAGCCAAGGATCATCAGAAATATTATATGGCAGCTTGTAGGAAGGTCCACTTTCATTTACATCAATAGTGAAAACATAGTCATACTCCTGTAAGCAGAATAAAAACAAAAACAAGTGAAGCATTTGTCAGCACATTTTGCATAGAGACGTATCACATGTAGACTCCAGCAAATAAAAGACTATAACTATACCCTATGACAAATAAAAGGCTCTAACTATAGCCTAAATTTTCCATATATCTGTATTTCGAGCAAAACAGGCTAGAACAATCTATCCATACATACATTGTCATTATATATTACAAAATAACTCATGGACAGTTCTGACTGCCTGTAAAGGTACAGAACAGTCAGGCGCCTGAAAAAACATCAGGTTGAAAAGCACACTACTGCTGCACAAGAATAAAGCCCTATGGATTTTTAAAGCGTACAAGAGAAAGTTTGTTGCTATACAGCAATTTTTCTGTGCGTGCTTAAGTAAATTCAATGGTTACTTTTCAGATTATCTGTCTTGATGTTCCAAAGTTAGAAAAAGGACAGAGAAAGCCTGGTACCTAATATTTCAGGTGGGCCTGATGTTATACATTGCAGGGTTCTGTCTTCGGAAAGGCAGTTACATTAAGTATTAATAAGTAGTAGAGATTATGGTGCTTTCTTTAATAGCTGGCAGGTGGCCTTTCAGCAAAGTAACTTCTATTTGTTTGCTGATTTTAAAAAATGCATTTCAAAAGTAAAACAGAAACTAACATTTACAGTCCTACCTCTAAATTTAATAAACCAAAGATGTGCAGAGAAGTATCAATAAATCCCTCTTTTTTAATCTATATTATAGCTAAGTCACAATCAGAATCTTTTTTTCTCTGATGTGAAATCAAGCGTTTAATTTAGAAAGGAATAAAGCCCATTAAATGTTGTATATACCTTTCCTTCAAATAAAACCTTTCCAGATGTTTGTTGTGTGGCTCCAGAAGAACCAACAACCTCACCAATCTTTACCCATCTTCCTTCACTCACACTCCACTGATATGCTTCAACTTTCCCATTATCTTTAATCAGCCGTGTCTGCCCATCTCTTGTTCCTGAAGACATGAATATTTAACAGATTAAAGAAAGTTCAGAATAAAATTTACTTTAAGAAGGTCTTACATAGAACTCAAATATAAACATGAAGAGATAGAACACCAAGATTTGAAGTCGCAGCACAGAAAACTATATAGTGTATGTTGCAACAAGAATAGCAGAATACCTGACAGTAGCATTTTACAGTTGTAGTAATGGTACATACCACCAGAATGAGTTGCAAAAGCAGTCCTTAAATACTTCAAAAGTTCACCATTTTCCCAGGGAGGTGAAAATTAAGAAAGGTGACATTCTCTCATGGTCTAACAAGATAGGAAGCTTTATATAAGATTTATATGACTATCTGGTTAGAATCAAGGGCTGAAGTCACTGGTTACTTCACCTGGGGAAAAGTATTTGTCTATTTAAGAGTAATCTTAACTACCAGTTTTCAAATTGTTTTCCTCAGTAACCTCCCAAGTACCTGGAAAGTGTAAGCTTGAGCTGATTGAGGAAAAACTGTTTTTCAAGCTGAAAGTTAGAACGTAGGTTTTTTTTTTTTTTACTTTTCCTTGTTGGGTGTAGGGAAGGAGGAGGGGAAAAGAAATTTAGTAGTCCTTTAGAAAGTTATATGGCTGTCTCTTATCATTGGCACAGCAGGCATAGTAGATCCAGAACATCTTGAACACACTGCAGCATCCTGAAAGCCAGCTTTTTCTAAATTATTTTGTAGAATAATCGTTTTTCACCTTTTTAGTATACAAAACAAACATATATATATATATACATACACATATGTAAATATTTATAACTCATCTTGCCAACAAAAGAATCGGTGCAAGGAAAGCAGAACAAAATCATGCTGTTTTCTTTAGCAACTCTATTGAAAGTGATTAAAGCCTTTATTTTGAAATGTATGGGAAATTTCAGTATGACAGAATCACGATCTGGAGGCACCTCCAGCATAACAGAAGAAAACATAACTCACCAGGATCCTTAAGGTGTTCTTTTCCAGGAAGATCATCAGCATTAATATCTCCTAAATCACCAGTTTTAGGGTCAATGGATGCTTGGGAAAGCTCATTTTCAAAAGCCTGGATCTCCTCGGCACTTGCTGTTCGTTCCAAAGACTTTGTAAACACCCTTATGATTCCATCACTGAATGGAGAAAAAACATTCAAAAGAAAAGTAGTATTTTAAATGTCAAAACCACATACATTCTAATAGTGACTTCTATGTCATTATTTCCAGTAATCCTCCCTTTTTTTTTTTTTTTTTTTAATTTGCTCTCATACTAAAAAAGGCCTGCAGAAGGACTTACAAAGGTGACTTGAAACTCCATAATACAAGTCAAGGTAGAATATGCCTATCAAATGTGTTCTTTATACAGTATCTGTAAGTCTAGCCTCAGTATTACCACATTCCCAAAGAACTCACTTTTTACCTCTATAATTTGCATACCAGAAGAATGACCTTTAGGTTGAAACACAGCACATTAATTTCCACACTTATCTTCACAGCTGTATTTTTAAATGCAGTGGGAAATGACAATCAAAGAGATGCATACAATTTCACCTGAATTTTTTCAGATCTAAATCTGAAAATACACTGAGAATAAGACATGGATACCTTGCACCAACTACAATGTCATCATTGTCTAACACACAGCAGCACCATACAGACTGAGCTGGGAGTCTGATTGTTTGAGCACATTCCCCTTGCTTCCAGATTCTAAGAGATCTATCTTCTCCAGTAGTTACAAAATCTGAAAAGAAAAAAAATATAAAAGCTTTTAAAGCCCATTTTTAGCATACTATGTTAGTAGGTGCCTCTTACAAAAAACAGTAGAAGAACCTTTCTACATTTTCATGCTTTTCTCAACCACAACAGTGATAAAGTCACTGCATAGTTGTCTGGTCAAAAAAAGAAGTGAATAAATTGCAGACTGAACAGCCAGACAGGGAAAAAAATTGTTTGCAACTGAAGATTGCCTTCTCCTTCCAAGAGCTTAAACAAAGAACTTGTAACTATCACTGATTTGTTTTAGTTTCCAGAGTATTACCGTTGCTTTAAGTCTCAGATTTCTGCAAGGTCAGCCTGCTGTTTCAGTAAACAAGCATAAAGCCTGCTCAAAAACCTACATCTAACTTCAGGCATGTCCTCGTCTGAGGATTTTCAGTGCAGAAGAGATTTATGAGATACACAGCCACTTCATCTGATGAACAAATGCATAAATACCTCATACACCACACAAAGTTCATTGACTTTGAATTGATTTTTCAACTGCCTGCAATGGTTAGTTTTGAACCTCCAAACCTCTAACTCTCAAAACAAATATATACACCTCATACATAAAATTGTTGATCTAAACTATTTTTAAGTAATTTGAAATCATAGAATGGCTTGGGTTGGAAGGGACATTGAGGATCAAGTTCCAGCCCCCCTGCTGCAGGCAAGGTTGCCAACCACTAGAGCAAGTACCAGATCAGATTCCCCAGGGCCCCATCCAACCTGGCCTTGAGCACCTCCAGGGATGGGCCATCCACAACCTCTCAGGGCAACTTGTGCCAGCACCTCACCACCCTCTCAGTGGAAATCATCTCCCCTCTTTTAGTTTAAAACCATTCCCCCTCGTCCTACCACTACCTATCCATGTAAAAAGTTCATTTGCCTCCTGTTTATAAGCTCTCTTTAAATGCTGGAAGGCTGCAATGAGGTCTCCCTGCAGCCTTCTCTTCTCTAGAAGGAACAATCCCAGCACTGTCAGGTTGTCTTCATAGGAGAGGTGCTCCAGCACTTAGATCATCTTCGTGGCCCTCCTCTGGACCCTCTCCAAAAGCTCTGCATCTTTCCTGTGTTGGGAACCCCAGACCTGCATGCAATACTTCAGATGGGGCCACACGGGTCAGACTACAGAGTGACAATCACCTCCCTGCCCTGCTGGCCACCCCTCCTCTGAGGCAGCCTAAGATACTGTTGGCCTGCAAGTGTACACTGCTGGCTCATGTTACATGTCGTCTACTAGGACTCCTAAGTCCTTCTCAGCAAGACTACGCTCAAGGAATTCTTCTCCCATCCTGTATACATAGCTAGGATTACCTGGTGCAAAACCTTGCACTTTGCTTTGTTGAATCTCATTAGTTTCACATGAGTTTATCAAGGTCCTTCTGGGTGGCATCTGCTCCTTCTGCCATATCAACTGCAACACTCAGTTTGGTATCATCAGCAAACTTGCTGAGGGTGCACTTGATACCATGATCTATGTCATTGATAAGGACGGGTACTGGTTCCAAGATGGACCCCTGGGGGACCCCATGCACCACCAGCCTCCTCCTGGACATTGAGCCATTGACCACAACCCTCTAGCCATGACCTTTTCTATCAATTCCTTACTCACTGAAATCTGTATAATTTCAAACTGCTAAGCCACGCATACTATTTTAGTACTCCACAGCTATTTGTTTTTCAGTACTGCTATCTAGATGGTAATTTTGTGTATCACTTTATCAAAGTTTCCTACCTATGAACTTTCAGCTTATTTGCTACCAGAGCAATTCTGCAAGAGCCATGGTTTGGAGTTAATAGTAAAAAAAATGTTTTATTACTCATGCAAATCAAAAATAAACAAACAAACAAATTCAATGCTGCCCGAGTTCTTCGGTTATGGCAGTTCCACAGAACTACTGAATGCCTACTTTACCACTTCATTTTGCAAGAGTGCTGGCTAACGGTCACAAAAATAAACTCACCTTTACAATGAGGGAAAACAGATACGCTGTATATATAATTTGTATGTCCATAATACACATGCAGACACTCGCCAGAGATACTCCATCTTCGCACGCTCGCATCATTAGAGCAAGAAAGGAATTCCACTTCACTGAGAATAGCTAAACCTCTTACACAATCTTCATGTCCTTTGTAGAAGAAAGAAAACTTTTTGATGGCAGTTTTTCTTTCAATTACCAGCAGTATATCATTTCTATTTAACTCACATCTATATCAAGGCAACCAATTTTCATTATGGAAGCAGTGAAAGACATCTAAGTCTTTTAAAAGTAATGGGATTTCTGGGTATACAACTTGAGAGATTTTTAAAATCCTGCCTAAAAATTGTTCAATTTACAGAAGTCTTAGCGGTTTCTGATTATTTTTTCCCTGTTTTTAATAAAGCATATGATCCTGATGAAATTATCACCTGCAGCAATATTTACCAGTAAAAGTTCTTTCACATCTGCCCGCCTTCCACAGCTTAATAGTTTTGTCAGCTGAACCCGTCAGCATTAATCCCTGTTCAGGCAGTATTTTTACTGCCCATATTGCAGCTGTGTGACCCTGAAAAAAAAAAAAATCACAAAAACACAACATTGTTAAACTAGTCAAAGTTAAATTCAGTGAATATAAAGTAAGTACACAGAACTTCTTCATACCTGTAATGTCATCATACATCTGTCATTCAACCAGACTTTGGCAGTTGTATCCCATGATCCACTTAATAGTGTGCCAAATTTCCCAGAAGAAAGGCTGCAAACTGGAACACATTTTCAGATTAACAATAACATGTTTCCTGTATTGTCACCAATCTTATGCCAGCAATTTTAAATTATTTATTTAAGGAGATGAATTTGGCATTAACAGCACAGCTATCATTGATAAGTTTGGAGAAAAATTAAGCAAAAGTGTAGCTGATAGCCACCCAGAAAGGAACTGCTTAAGAATCTCCTCATTTTAGATGACAGACGTTCACACCTTTTGGTCATTTATATACATACGTTTTCAGTTTAGTACCTGATTTCAAATCAGAATATGTTGACCAACAGCATGGATAATCAGTCAAGAAACAGAATGAATGCAAAGATTTAGTTTTAAGATTACAGAGAGAGACAAGATTTCATCAACATTATTAGCTTACACCCTCACAAAACAAGTTTTCATACCAAAAATATTTAGCTCATCTTCTTGGAAGACAAAATACTACCACCAAGAAATTGTACTGACATTCAATAATTCATTTAACAAGGCTATAAAATGCAAATGCTCCAATAATACACAGCTATAAAACTCAAGATGCATAGCAGCAATAAGGGTTATTCAAAGTATACCAAAAGAGCTAAGTTAGAATATGCTGTCCACATAAGAATTCATTAAAGAAGGCAGAGCCTTATGTTTCACACATCAGTGAGAACTGGACAGTATTCTGCTCATGTCAGTTGTTAGTCAAGTCTTAGTTTATCCCTGCTTCTGAAACAGATTTTATAATTAAGATGATTTTACTTTTTTTTTTTTTAATGTTTTGCATTACTGTAAAAATGGCCACAAATACTTTTTTGTAAGGGAATCCAACATGCTTTGTAAAACACCATGTCTTTTTACATATCTGAAGGGAATATATCAAATGTTCTTTTATCTACTCAACTAGCCCAGATTTCCCAAGAAGTATGTAAGACATTCCACACCTTCCTACACACTGACATTATTTCTTTGTCATAGCAAGCCAAGAGGTTTATAATGCAAATATATAAATTTCTGGTGCTGTGTAGCAGTCAAGGTTGTTTTCAAACTCATCTCCAGAATCCCTCAACACATTAAAAGAGACGCAGAACATCCAAGATTTACAGTGTTTACTTTTGGAATTCCATAATTGAATACTAAGTCAGATCATGAAAGCAAACAAACAGAAACAAAACAAAAAAAACTTTGCATTCCAATATAAGAATTGTTAAATCTTTTGTTTTATGGCTTAAAAATGGTATATAATACTGTTTTAATGTCATATGTTGCATTGATTTAGCTATTTCTGCAGTGACATTTTTGAATTTAACACGTTTTTAAAGCACTAGTTAACATTACAGCCCACTTTGGTAATAAACTCCTCTTAGTACTTCTATGAACTCAGACACCAAAACTAAGTTTAACACAATACACAGAGGATTAAATTAACTGCTTCCTAAAAATGTAACTTAGTAAATGGGATATTATTCTGCAAATTGCCCTGTAATCACAAGCTCAAATATTCATCAGCGTAGATCTGGAAGTCATTATGGCAAACTGCCATTGCATGAATTGAGATTATAGAATGCTACTTGGAGAGGCCATAATTAAACAGTTTCACATGGTAAATATCAAAGAAATCAAAACTGAGTTTTACAACTTCAACTTAAAAGTTAATGTGCTTTATTAGAAAATTACGTAACAACAACAAAAAAGAGCACATACCTGTATTCTTATGACCCTTAAGGACATAAAGAGGAGCTGTGTTGTCAACTGTGAAAATGCAAATATTATGATCATTGCCACCAGTTGCAATCAGCCCACGAGGATAGAGGTCACTTGGAGGTATGATGCACACACAAGATACAAAATTTGAGTGGCCACGCATACAGTGCATTTCAGTAAATCCCCTGTTAAGACTAAACATACACAACAATCAGTCCAGTGTCACAATAGAAATAGCACTTACCTGAGGTGCTGAATTACAATAGGCATTTTATATTCCAGATCTTGAATTACTAGCAGTCTTTGCAGTATGCTTACTATGGATGAAAAACTTTAGAAAAACTATACTCCAGCATTCCAACCCAGAAAGCAACATTTAAAGCCATCCACATATATTTTTTTCTTTCTCTTTAAAGGCATTATTCCCTGTCCTACCACTACATTTCCTGCTAAATACTCACTCTCCAGCCACCCTGTAGTTCCCTTTTAGGTACTGGAATGAATTTAATAAGAATTTAATCAGAATTAGTTGCAGTTTGCCTTTGTGAAACCGTCTCCAGTCTCAAATCTCAATTATGTACCCCAGTATAACCCAAAATAACAGGCTAGGTAAATGAAGGAAGTTTGCTGACTGAAAAATCTGTTCACTGGAACTTATAAGCACTGTAGACATTTAAAACTAAACAGATTACACCCAGTTCAAGCTGCACCCTAAATTTTTCATTATGACATGACCTCAATAGAAATAAAATACTACCTGCGCTCACACGATAAATGTACTGTTGTTGAGCCTTCTCCCCTCAAAATCTGTATTATACCCTATCACACTGTCATATTTGTACTTGGATACATAGGGAAATCTTACACATTCTAAAAAACTCTTCTCCGCCGAAGGCGTGAAGAACAAGGTGCAACCTTTCTATGAAATTTTACTAACAAAAGTAAAACAAAGCAGTTTGCTTATCTCCTAAATCCTTCCTATTGCAATCCCACAGTCTTGAAAACAGAGAAATGACCATTACCAATGCTATGACTGAGTAAATCACCCATGCCTTGCTCTAGCAATCCTCCGACATCAAGAGTCAGAATGAAACTTCCTTTCCTGCAATAGATTTCTATGCAATTTTGAAAGTTCTTCTTGAAGTTATGAGAGACCCAACAAACCAGACTTAGCGCAATTAGTCCTTCTCCATCTCAACTGAAGGGCTACAGAGACCAACTGAAACACACGCGAGCACTCACGCAAATCTGCCAACTACCTCTCCTTCACAGAAAGCCACTGGAAAATAACTTCAGAATGTACTTCAGAACTGATAACAGAAGCGGCTGAGCAGGTCCTGCTGCTGCCTGCAGCACCTACATCACCATCTCACGCTGCTGTGCAGGACCTGTTCCCTGAGGAAAATCCCTCGCAGCAACACAGAATCACATAGTCACAGGGGCTGGAAAGGGACCTCTGTAGATAATCCAGTCCAACCCCGCTGGTAAAGCAGGCTCCCTACGGCAGATTGCCCAGGAAAGCATCCAGATGGGCCTTGAATATCTCCAGACAAAGCAAACTTCACAACCTCTCTGGGCAGCCTGCTGCAGTGCTCCGACATCCTCAAAGTAAATAACTTTTTCCTCATGCTTGTATAGAACTTGCTGTCTTCCAGTTTGCACCTGTTATCCCTTGTCCTGCTGCTAGGCATCACCAAAAGAATCTGGCCCCACCCTTTCAACTCCTGCACTTTAGATGTTTACAAACAGCGATGAGATCCACCCTTATCCTCTTTTCTCCAGGCCATACAGTCCCAGGTCTCTTAGTCCTTCTTCCCATGGGGAAGGGCTTTCCTCCAAGCCCCAGATCATCCCAGCGGCTCTCCACTGGACTCCCAGTAGAAAATTCCTACCTTCCCTGAACTGAGGAGCCCAGAACTAGACACAGCATTCAAGACACAGCCTCACTGTGCTGTCTGTCCAGGGAGGGTAAGCAAAGAGCCTTCAAAAATATTCAAAATACGTTGCTTTGCTGTTAAAACCGTGACATTTTTAGGATTACTTCCACACTGACAGAGAAAGAAGAAAGCAGGTTGAACATTACCCGGATAACGCCTCTCACGATCACAGAAACCACCGCCGTACCCAGCGAATGACAACGCCAGCAGCCCTCCAGCCGTGCTCCCCGCAGCAGCCGCCTCGCCCCACGGCGATCCCTACAGCCACGGCCACACGCGAGCCCGCCGCACCCCCCGGGCCAGCCAAGGGCCAGGCCGCGGAGCGCCTCAACACTCACCCGTCGGGCGTCCAGAGCCGAGCAGTCCGGTCCCGCGACACGGACACGAAGCCGCCCTCGGGGAAGAGGCCTCGCGTTAGGCCCCGCACGTCCTGCTCGTGGCCCAGCAGGGAGCAGCGAAGCCGGTAGACGCCGCCATCACCCGCCATCGCGAGAGGTGGGACCGTCCTGACACAGCAACTGTCCCAAACGCCGCCGCCGCCACTGCTATTGCCGGAAAGAGCCTTGCACCGCGCCGGAAGAAATGCCGCCGGACGCGCCGGCGGGAGGAGCCGAGACTACAAGTCCCAGCAGGCGCCGCGACGCACAGAGCGGGTACAGCGGCCGTGCCGCCGTCGCGATGCACTCTGGGAGATGTAGTCCCCCAGGGCAGCAGGGGGTGGGAACGAGGTTTGTAGGTATCGCGATAGCGGGGCGCTGCAGCTGTTGGCTGAGCCGTTGCTGCGATACCGCCGCCGTTGCCTGAGGAGGCGTCATGGCTGCGCGGGGCTGAGGGGAGGTGGTTACTGCCGCCTGGGAAGAGGTCTGTGCCGGCCCGCGGCTCTGTCTGGTTCGCTCCGAGCATGGTCTGTGCTTTGCGCCCCGCTTCTAAAAGGGGAGCTGCTTTGGGGAGTTCGGAGGAAACGTAAATCCCTGTTAAAAGGCGGAAGAACTAACCTTAAACTAGTTGCTCTCTGGCCGTTCTCAAGAAGCTTTGCAAATGAAAGGACTCTTCCTTATCCTTCTTTCCAGGGCGAAGTTCGAAAGGATACAGACATGGCGAGCGGCCACAGAACTCCCGTGGGCCGTCCTTCGAGAGCAGGAGTAGGGCTGCCAGCAAGGCCGTCCTCTGCAGCAAGGGCTCCCTCAGCAGCCAGGATAGGAACAGGGGTATGTGAAATGAAAAAAGAAAAAAGTCAACTCGTATATCTTTAGATTGTTACTCAAACTTTTGTAATTTTCAGGAGCGTCAGACAAAAAGCATAATGCGGTAGAAGGGTTATAGTAAATGGGGTTGCATCAAACTGGCGGCTGGTCACTAGTGGGGTTCCCCGGGTCTCCATTTTAGGGCACGTTTACTTTAATGTCTTCATAAATGACTTGGATCTAGGACTAGAAGGTGTTTGGAGCAAGTTCACTGATGATCCTAAATTGGGAGGAGCTGCTGACTCCGTCAAGGATGGAGAGGCCTTGCAGAAAAATCTAGACAAATGAGGGCATCACCAACCGCATGATGCGGAATAAGAGCAAGTGCCAATTTCTGTACCAGGGAAGGGGCAACCATGGCTACATATACAGACATGGGATGAGATGCTGGAAAGCAGACCTGCTGAAAAAGATTTGGGGGTCGTGATCACAGCAGGTCGCACACAGGTCAGCAGTGTGCCCAGGCAGCCAGGAAAGCCAACCATACCCAGGGACTGCCAGCCGGGTGAGGGAAGGAACTGTCCCACTCTACCCTGCACTGGTGTGTCTTCACCTTGAATACCATGTGCAGTTTTGCTGCCACAGTACAAAAAGGACATGAAACTATTAGAGAGTGTCCAGAAAGAAGCTGCAAAGATGGTGTAGGGTCTGGAGAACAAGAGGTGTGTGGAGCGACTGTGGCTTCTCAATTTGTTAAACTCAGAGCAGAGGATGCTGAGGCCTCATGGTAGCCTATGGCTCTTTACAGGGAGCTGCTCTCTGGTGACAGCAACAGGACCTGAGGGAACAGCACAGAGCTGCATCAGGGGAGGGTCCATTTGGATATCAGAAGGGTGGTCAAATACAGGAACAGCTTCCCCAGGAGAGTGGTCAAGGCACCAAGCTGACAGTTCAGTAAGATTCTGGACAGTACTCGCAGACATACAGCGTGATTTTTGGGTGGTCCTATGTGGAGCCAGGAGTTGGGACTTGGTTATCATTGGGATATTTTATGATTGTATGATTCTGTGATATTTTCTCAGGAAGAACTGAAAGATTTTCATTCTGTAGAGAGTTGTACTTTGTAATTTTGATGGAAAGAGACCTTGCAACATAAGTTCCTCTGGGAAACATGGATAGTATCAGTGTCATGCACAAAGCACAGTGAACAACTCCTCAAAGGCAATCTCTTACCTTTCAAAGCAGACATTTGACTGAAGCTTTGTTTACCTGAAGAGGTGTACACACTAGAAGAGTCTTATATGAAGATTTTAGAGACTACCTCTTAAGTTTGTAATTGCTTTGGCGAATGCGTAAAGATAACAAATTCATAACTCAGAGTTGTTTTTTTGGTGGGATTTTGTTTTGTTTTTCTAGATGCCTCCCAGTACATCAAGACCTGGTTCTCGTGCTGGTTCTTCAACTACTAGTGGAATCTTGTCACCTCACATTAAAGTAGCAGATCGCCCAGTCACACAGCAGGGATTAAGTGGAATGAAAACTGGAATGAAAGGTATTTTTTTGTAGAAAGTAGATTTAAAGGAAAACATTTAATAGATATACACCTATGAAAAATTGTGAAGTGAATTGATATTACTAGAAGGAGCGAGAGGAAGGAGAGGATTAAAGCATATCCTGTCCTTTGATTTTGGCTGTCAGAGTAGGCAAAGGCTTTTCTGTGCCTGAGCATGCTTAGGGTTTTTGCATCTATTTAAATATAATTTAAAAGGAACAATAGGATAAATTGTATCTTCTTCCAGGGCTGCAGAGTAATTAAGATTCTGCAACATACTTTAATTTATAGTAAATATTTAATATAGCTGAAAAAATATTTTGTATCTGCACAACAGTCTGAAAGGAATTTCTGCCTTCATTTGTTTTAACGAAGTAGAATCTGTTCAAGAACACTGAGAAGTTCTCTACATGTAAAATCTGCAAATTATTAGATCAGAATGAGTTACTGTCTGGTGAAATGTCATTTTATTCTCCTTTGTCAGGTCCTCAGAGACAGATAATGGATAAAACTTATTATCTTGGACTGCTGAGGTATGTCTTAAAAATAAATTCAAAGTGTAGAAGGTGTAGAGCTCTGTTCTTTTCACATCCATTGTGCTTAACAGTAGTGTGGGATAACTGGTGTTGACTGATAATAAAATCTGTCCTGTTTGAGACGTGAAGGTCATTTTGCAGGCAGTTTGTAAGAGGAGAGGAATGTGTTATACTTATGTCCCAAGTAGAAGATTTCTTTGACATTTTGTTAATAGGCTAGCTAAGTTCAGTGCTCTCCCACAGCATTCATTACAGAAGCTTCAGTGATTTTGAGCTTCCACCTGTGGCATTTAATGGGTCTGATAGCTTCAGTTTGTAAGAGGTAGAATCTCAAACTAAGCACTTTTTATGTACGCTTAGAGCTTGTACTTTGAGGTGGCACTGATAAAAATACATGCTGCTTTGTCAGCTGATCATATTACAGGATTGCATGATCAGTCCTAAAATATGGTAGTTTTTTTATTATTATTATTTGGATGATATCTGTATTCTGTGAAAGGGTGCTATGATTTTTTTCTGGTCTATTTCAGAAAAAACATGACTGTTTCAACCAGAACAAAAAACTAATGAAAACATTTAATTTCATAGCCAGGTTTTCTGATATTTATTTATGACCTTATCTGGCAGAACTGCTTTAATTTTTCCTCATTCATCTAGCTTTTCGTAGAAATAGTTTATTGGAAACATGGTACTGTGTGAGAAAGATACTGCTTGCACATCACATTGAGTAAAATTTTGTTTTTCATGGTGTTTTAGTTGTACATTCAAATTTTATTTTATTTTATTTTGTTTTATTATCTTTTATTATATTTTATTTTATTTTATTTTTTGCAGAAGCAAAACCGGTGAACTCACATCAGAAATTAACAAGCTGCAGGAAGAAGTAAAAATGTACAAGCAAGAGAAATCTGCCTATTTGTCATATGAGAAAAGGTGAGCTCTGCAGCAAATAACCCAAAGTTAACTTTCTCAGTCATAAGACTTTGTTCTAGGCTACTGTGCAGGCTTCAAGGAACCATTAATCTTTTTTATTATTATTTCATTTTTTTTTATATAACACTTCCTGTTTTAAGTTTGGCTTCTTGTTTTGTATTCAGGGCGGAGGCTTTAGCGGGTGAAATCAAAGAATGGCAAGGTCAGCTAGAAGACTACAACATGGTATGCTACTATCAGGTTTTGATACTGAAAACATACTTTGCACTTTCTCCTTTGTTTACTACTGATTTTGCTTTATTACAACTTCTTTTTTCATTGCTGTTTCTCCTTAAGAATGTACTGGTTAATAATGCTGAGTTTATTCAGTTACCGGAAGAGAAAAAAATTGAAGCTAAGGAGAACAAACAGGAAATTTTAGTGTATGTTAGGATAAGCCATTGCATATGCAATTAAGAAATTACTGCTGCATAATATTTGAGTTTGTATAGATACATTCAGTGAGAATTACTTATAAGAACAGTGTGTAATCTGTTCAGGTTTAAAATTCAAATGGTTTTCTTTTTGCAATAATAGATAAATACTGTATTTTCATGAATGCTTTGTGAGTTGCTACTTATTTTTATGATCTTTTTGTATGTCTGTAATTATTTTTGTCTTTTTCTTTTTAATAAATCAGAATTCTTACAGGTTGTAATTCTCTCTATTTTCAGGTTGTGGATCTACTTAACACCAATACAGACATAGCAGAAGTGATTCGTGATTACAATTTGGTAAGAATTAGGATATTTGCTGTATTTAATAAATGAAATGGTATATAATAGATGTCTGTGCTTTGAACTCCTGACATACATAGAAAAGCATGGTACTAATTTAAAATGTATACTTTCTTTTCCAGTTTAAATTGGACATAATATTTGGCAATATCATGTTTGCAGTGAGGCAACTGTCCAAAGTATGGACAGATGACAGTGCTTCTGTGATGATAGTGTTTCTGTGTCTTAGATTTGAGAAGGCTGTGTTCCCAACTTAAACTGCAAGTGTTACAATACATTATTTATCTGACTAAAAGGCATAGAATGCTATGCCTTATGAGAGGCAAATTCAGTTGTCTGCACTGCAACTTAAAGCTTCCTGATGCTCTGGAAATTTTAGTTCTCTTCTGTTTTCCATCCTTTTTAAATAACTCCAGTTAAGTCTGCGATGTGGCCAGTGACGAAATCAGTCAGCTTTGTTCTTAATTTTCTTTATTTTCCGAGATAGTGAGACAATTTATCCAAGTATTAAGGCCTTAGAAGCATTAAGCGTGTTCCATTTCTTGAAATTACTTTCTCCGTTATTTTGGTAGCTTGAAAAACCACCTGAGTGTTTCTTGGCCATTTTTTTTTTCCATGTTTCATCAAGAAATATGAAAAAAAAAAAAAAGTGAAAAGTCTCATTGTCTGTGTCCCAAAGGGAAGAGTGCTCTGTTACATTTGCATTCTATCTGTGGGCTTAAGCAGTATTTTACTAATAGATCCCATAGCAGTAGTATGCAAATTGATTTGCTGCAAACTTGATTGCACTTCTTTTTCAAACACAGAGGTGCAGTGGAAGACTGCAATTTCAGAAGCTATTTCTTCAAGACAGCCTGAGAACACCTCTGGAGCCCAAGGCTTCTGCTCCTCCTTTCTCCCCTGCATTCTACTGCATTCTGAGCAGCTTCTTTCTCTGTTACAGAAAACCTTGAATTTGTGTATAAAATATTTTTTTTTTCTTATATTCAAATATCTTTTTCCTTTTTTTTCTAGATAAAAGTAAAGAATGACCGAGATGCTCAGAGTGTGGATAAAATTTTCACAGAAAGACAAGCGTAAGTAGACAAAGTTTATGCCCTTCAAATACTGTCAACTCTTCACCTGAAAACAGTAAAATTGAGAAGTTACTGAATTCAAAAATTTGTCACAGTGTAATCCATGAAACAGACAATATGCAAACGCTTTTCAGATCATGTATCAGTATCAAGCTGAGGTTGGAATTTCTGTCTTTAAATTCCTCTGAGTAACTGCTGTGATGATAGCTTACCTTGTCATCCAGGAGGAGATAGGTGGCATTGAAGTCTCCTGGCTTGTGGAGACCTACTTATCTCAGATTATGGATGATGTGTTGTAGTAGCAGAAGGGGAAAAGTAAGTATAAGTGGGGACTAGAACTGCGATTCCTGTCTGGTAAAGTAAGGATGTGGAGAAAGGAAGTGAGCTGTATGCAATAGGAATTTGTAGGTCATGAGAACAGTTTGTGTGGTGATAGGCTGAAAGGGTGAGTTTTAAAATAACAATTTTCCATTTAATAATAAGTCATTTTTCACTAACATTGTGGTTTTCAACAGCTCATAAATATGTCTGGTTTATCTCTAAATGTATTTCTAAGTGTTAACAAAATGTGCAGAGACCTTGATCAAGAACTAAGGCATAAAGGCATTAGATAACAAGTAGTGCTGGTTATCATTTTTGTGTATGTAGGCACGTTTAAGTTGGTCTACTGATTCACAGTAAATATTTGTAGATATTTTTTTTGTCTGTTAGACTACTGAGCTGTGATACTGTTGATTTGGATTCAGTCCCTAGTCTGACTGTGTTCTGCTTCAGTGATGTAAATAAAAAGTTTTGTGTCTCTGGCTTCTTCATTTATATAGTGTCAGGTCACAGCCTGCTTTTTAAGGACTTGGTCATTTTAAGCAATGTACAGTAAACTCTTTTCCTCCCATAAATTATAAAATAGTTTTTTTTCTAAAGCATGGATGATCTGTATTCTCTCATGTTTCAAAATATTTGTTGTGACACTAGCATGTGCACATGACCAAATATCTAACCTTTGTGATTCATGCAACAATATTTTGTTACAAATTTTTTGAGATACAAGGCTGCTTAGGTTCACTTTGTACAATATTTAAATAGTGTAATATGAAAGGATGAATAGATTGAAAAGTCAGTTCATTGTGCATTGTGTAAGATATTAGCTCTCCTCGGTTACATAAGTATCTATGTATTTATCCTCAATAAATCCATCTTCCTCAGGTTCAAAAGCATTAGTTTTGTCAAATATTACTATGGGATCCTCATTTATATCTGATATTGCAGGAAAAGAACTCATGTCAGCTGAGAACTCCTGTTGAAGCATCTCAGGGTCGTTTTCTTCCAGACGACGGTGTCTGTAGCTCATCAAGTACTGATACCATGTTGGGCATTTTACAGCAGTAAAAATCAGGAGTGTAGTGGTTAGGACAAACCCTAGCACTCCCACGAGGAAGGTCCAGCTTTTGCCAAGGAATGGAAATGCTTTTAAAACAGACAGGAAAAAAACAATAGTTATCTTTATGTGTAATACCTGAGAGAACTCTGCTATGAATTTCTTAATAGTTAGATTGAGAACACATAAAAGATCATAGGGGGTTAACTGAGTTATAATAAAACCTGAAAATCCACTTGTTCTACAGCTTTGATGAAAGAATAACAGTATAGTAGGAATGTAAAACCATATGAATTGTGGAACGGCAAATAAAACAGATTGCAAAGACTGAAGAGAAACATCAGTGTATTACCTGCACTTGTTCCGTGGTTTCCAGTGATGTTTGAAGTCAGAGCTGTTAGAAAGACTGTGCTTTGATTCTTAATGGCATAAGTGGAAGTTATAGTAGTTTCTAAAGAAAGTTTTTCAGTTCCGCAGTCAACTGGTTGAATAGTTGCAGTCTTGATGGAGAATTTTTGCTTTGTGTTTGGGAATGTACACGTAGTGTTGTTTTCATTTTCTGTGAATAGGAGCAATAGAGATCCTGTGAGATATTGCTAGCTAATTGGCATTAAGATCTTAAAAAATCACCGGTAACTAAAATACAGAGTAGTTCGTAGTGAATTTTTTTCAGATCAGGAAAAACTAAGGTAAGACTGTTTGAGGGAAACAGGTGTGAAATGCTGCTCTTGTGAGAACTTACCCATTGTCACATTAGAAGCAGTTAGCCATATTTGTAAATCAAGGAGGCTACAGGAGCAGTTCCATGGGTTTCCATCTAAGGTAATTGTAGTCAATTTAAAAGATGGTTTTGTATGATAAGATTCCAAAAGGTTATTCTGAAGATTCAAAACTCTTAGATTTTTTAGAGAAGAAAATACATCTGAATCTAATTGAGTAGTCCTGTTATAGGATAGATTCAGCACTGTCAGTCGATATGATGCTGGAAGTGCTGCTTGATGAACTGTATTAATACAATTGTTGCTGATATCCAGAATTACAAGTTTTGTCAAATTGTTGAAGCTGTTATTATATAGTAGAGTAATTGTGTTTTCATTCACAAAAAGCTCAGCGAGGTTAGAAAGCCTTATAAGAATCTCTTTGTCATTGTGTTTTAAAGTGATTTTATTATTTTTGAGATTTAATTTAGTAACATTTTGCAACAAATCAGTGGGGATGCTAGAGAGGTTCTTTCCAGACTCATCACAAATGACCTGTTGAAAAAAGATAGTATCAACAATTAAAATACAATAGGGATGTCCATTGAAGGAGTTCCAGTGATAACTGTTAATGGGAATAAAAGAATACTTTTTAATGGCAGCCATTTATAAGAAAAATCCTACTAGTCTTTGTGCTGTTTTGTTAATGTTTTCCATAACGTTCTTGTAGATTAGTGATACAGGGGAATGAATTGTCCTCGTGTGTAGTGACCTGATGGTAACGATACTTAGTGCTTAAATTCTGATAGATTTACAAGGCTTATGTGGTTATCATCCTAAATAGAACTGATCTGGCATGCCACTTTGGAGCTATTAGGGCTGTCTGTTTTGAAATTCTGATGTGAGGTCTGACTGTGTAGAAAAGGACTCTGTTGCCACATAGTCAAGAAACTACCAAGTAAAGATGTCATAGAGAAAGTGGATTCAAGACTAAGAATTAATTAAAATAACCTTTTTCAAATATATTATTTTATTTTAAAATAGCTATGCTTACTATTGAAAACATCTTTGGAACATGCTTTCAACCAGCCTGAGTACATATTTTTATTATATGTATAGCATTTAAATTCATTTTGATTTTCTGTGTTGAAGCTTAGCATAGCTGTACTCTTGTCAGGTTTGAGAGTTTTTATTCTCTATACCTTGAAACATTTTTCTCTTCTGAAAAAAGTAGATTTCCTTACGCATCACTGCAGCTTACAGTTTGTTGGCAGGGTACTTGCACTGGATTTAAATGAGATTCTGAGTACTAGAAAGAGATTGGTTGTGTTGTTCCTCCTCCTAGATAAGTAGTCTATGTTCAACTTGTTAGTGCTGTGACCAGACTGTATCCAGTTAGCTTTATTAAAAACAAATTAGATTAAAAGTCTGTTCTATACTGTATATATCCATTGGGTTTTTTTTGTCAAATAAATATTTTGAAAAAATAGAATTTGAAATAATATCTTAAAATATCTTAGAGAATTTTATAAGGAATACTTTAAAATATCTCACACACATTTGATCCTGACTTAGGCAAGTGCTAACACAAAATTGCTCAAACTTGAGCAGTTTTTTGTCTTGTCCAAACAACTGCTGTGATTTAGGCCTGTCCCGAAATGGCAGAGAAAGATTTGACCAATATATAAAACCATATCAAATAACTTTTAGTGTTGCTTAACCATCTAATGTGATTTCCAGGAGCTAATTCCTATTTCATAGCAAAGCACGTCCTTTTATTTGTCTCTGTCTGCTTCTTTCTTAGGAACTTCATTTTTGTAGTCATTGAAAATGACTCCAATTTCCACTGTATTTTGAAAATGAGAATGATTTACATGCATATATAACTTACTTACAGTTTGAGAAGTAATGTTGCAGTCAGCAGTGACTTGATTCAAAAGCAGTATTCCAGCCCAGATCATCAGCCAAGGTAGTTTCATGTTCAAAGTCTAGCAAAAAACAACAGTTTTCAATATTGAGATCAGAATCACAGAATCATAGAATGGCTTGGGTTGGAAGGGACATTGAGGCTCAAGTTCCAACCCCCTTGCTGCAGGCAAGGTTGCCAACCACTAGAGCAAGTACCAGATCAGATTCCCCAGGGCCCCATCCAACCTGGCCTTGAGCACCTCCAGGGATGGGGCATCCACAACCTCTCAGGGCAATCTGTGCCAGCACCTCACCACCCTCTCAGTGAAAATATCAGTGTAGTAGTAGTTTAACATATTAATAAATAGTAACTCAGTACATTTTGTTCTACGCAGATACTGTAAAATGTAAAATTAAGAGAAAAAACGTTATCAGCCATAATGCATTGAGCTTTCCCTGGATTGGGGCAAATCTAAAATCCAGTGGGTAGTATAAGCTGACAGAAAATGGATTGATCTGACAAGTTTATAGACATCAGATTCACAAATGGATAAAAGGAATAGGCTGATGTATACTTATTAATATCCCTATTAATGCAGTTATGGGTGCTGGAAGACTACAATAGGAATCAACTGAAGAAAGTATCCAGGCTTGCATGCCCTACCTAAACAATTTCTTTTGTTTCCACTGATTGAGGCAGAATGCTGTACTAGATTGTTGGTTTATTTGGACAGATATCTCATATATTTTTATGTGAATTCACAGTTTTTGTGAATTGTTAATGATTAGACCTTCTCATCTCTTTATTATCCATAATATAATGTATGACATAAGCAATGTACCTTTGTTTTATGAAGCCCTAGTTGTTGCTCTCATCTTTGAAGCTAAGGAAGCATGCTTCATTCTCTTGTGCTGGAGTTTTTGTACAGATTTGTACCTTAAGTTTTGAGGGTCAGGAATGCTTTTTTGATAAATGATATTCTCTGCAATGTTAACTTATCTCGGAAAATGTATAACATATCCATCTTCTCCTTTGAACTGGGCATAGTTTGCAAGATTTACTAAACAGGAGAGTTAAATTTTGTCTTTTACATGTTAAACCGATCCATGTTTATGCAAGATTTGAATTAGAATTTTATGCTAAGGATATATTATCCCTTTTGTGATATTTTTAGAGTTTTGCATGTGTGAAGTCTCATAGAGAAAAGGTAGTAGTCTAAGAGAACCTCAGTATCTCTTTCCTACATTTCAATCTTCCAGACTAAATGTCAAAAAATAATGAGGGGTGCTAGTAACAGCAGTGGTAGTATGTTGCTGTATTAGGTACTGTTGTAGCCAGAGACCGTCTTGCATACTTTTGGAGGCAGTTTGGAGGCTAGTGGAAACCATGCTGCAGTTTTTGAAAACTCCCAATATCAACTGTGTTTAAGTTGGAACTTAATGGCACGCTTGGAGTTTAGAGATACCTCTACAAAGATGTTCAGAAACAGAGCAGACCTTAACCATGCAATCTAGAAATACGATTAATAGCATTATCATAGTTTTCAGATTTCAAAAAAAAAAAAAAGCATGCTGTGGTTAATAGAGTGGGGAAAAATATTGGGTATTATTTTAAAACTTACTAAGTCTGTAAGTTAATAACAATTAAGTTAACAATGAAAATTAAATGTGTTTCAGAAGTTCAAAGAAAGAGTTAACATATTTAAGTACCTGGGATGCCATTAATGGGAAAAATCATTTTTCTGTCTAAAAATTCACTGCAGATATGTCTAAGACAAAACACAGTCCCTATTCTTTACCATCTATTGAAAAATTAGGGTTTTTCTTACAGAGTTGATTTCCTGCATTTATATAGGGGAACAGTTGTAAGCAACAGAAGAACAAGGAACGACCTATAATTTTAGTTGAAGTGTAGCTTTTCAGTAAAACCAGACTTTAAGAATTGCTGCTTAAAGTAATTATTTTGGAAAGAAACTGAGCCTAGCAATACGTAGGTAGTACCTTGACATGTCCTTGTTACTTCAACTCCAAGATGTTTTGTTCAGAAGATTTCCTTGGAGTATTTTGTGAGACTTATATATACCATTCAATTGTAATATAATTCCTGTTGCTTTTGTTACATTTGTAAAGAAAATAGCAGATTTGGGAGGCAAAGAGATTTGTATGATCAGGTACTCTGCTTTTTAGAAGAGAATCAAACTGTACTCTCGCTTTTTACTGACGCACAATTTACTTAACAACTTTGTATTTACAAGGTTCGTAGCAATTCCTGAACTTTAATGTATGTCAAGATATACTTGTTTCCAGCCTTGTAGAAAAGCTTTAAAAGTAAATCTTTGCCTACATTTTGAAAAAGATGTCTCAAGTGTCTTACCTTTCTGTTGCTTCTTGGAGCACCATATGCCCACCCAGACTTCTCTGTGCACTGACAAGAAATAGTATCACGTAACAGCACTTTGTTTTTTTTCAACCTTTGTACCTAATGAATAAGCAGGCCATGTAAAAAAAAATAAGGAAACTGGAATATCCTTAGCAAAACATTGACTAGGTTGAGTAATTTTGTATAATCATCTTCAATTTAATTGGTTCTGCAGCCAATAGGAAAGCCTGATGGTTGTATGCTTAAGTGTCAAGTTCCAGATCATATAGGAAGCACTGAGTTAAAATGCCACTGGATATTTACAAGCAAGATGGATTATTGTTGATTAAAGAAATGTTGGAGATGGATAAAAACTTGTACTTTTTTAATGTTACTTGTCAAGAAATGAAGAAATTTTCAAGAGATTTGCATATTGAGGGAAAGTTTTGTGCTTAAATAGTTGCTTAAGTCTCTGTTAAGTTCTTGTGCTGTGGAAACATCAGCATCAAAAAAAAAATCTGTGGAGTGTGTTACATATCAAGTTCATTATTTGTAAAGAATCACAAGCATTTAAGGACATGGGCTGTATTTCAGGAAGAAATCCTTAAGGAAAGAAGAAGATACTTGCTCTGATCTGAAAGCATGTTTATGTGCATATTGACAAAGATATTATACTGATACACAAACATTATATCCAGTAATTTTTTTTCTGATGGTGCTCATTCTGCGAGCTTCGTTCTGCCCAATGCATAGTATGAAAATAGAAAAGGATTTGCCTCCTTCTCAAGTTCTCCTGAAGTATGTAGCTGAGTAGAAACCTTTTTACTTCAGTAGCTCTCTTTTGTGTTACTGATGCTTTGATTTTTTTTTTGCTTAATATCTCAGTATGTTTTGTGACTTCTAAGCCTCAACCCTGTTCCAGTTTCCCTAGTAGTCTACTGTTGTTCTACCTCAAATAATGAATCCTTTGGGATAGCCATTGCTAATATTTTTGTTGCCTCTTAAAAAAGCACTGAGCTTTAACTTTTTTTCAAAACACTACTGCCAGAGGCGGTGCATAACAGCTAAGTCAATCATTTCTAATCTCATGGAGATACTGATGTATCGAGCCGGAAGTCCACGTCACATTAAAAGCTAGAGTCTTGTTGCAGGTAAAGGTACTACTCTGTAACGTGACTTCTCCTACTTTTTCCATCAGTGGGGTTGGAAAAATAGTAGTAGAAACAGACTAGTAAAAGTCAAAAAATGTGCTATTTTTGCAGCACAGAAAAGTTAATTCAAGCCGTGGAAGAAGATATCGAACGTAATAAAGTTGCAGCAGATGACATAATAAAAGACATGACTGAGGAAAATCAAGCTAAATATATGGAGATGAAGGCTGCAAATGAAAAGGTGTCCCAGGTTGGTTTATTTCTTAGTATTTCACCCAAAAAGTTTCTTAGCCAGGCTCCATTAATCATAGGTACAATTTAAATATTAAAGTAAAAACTGAGTAATACAACAACAAACTCGCTGATGTATCGATCAGTTGTAGGAGTGCCTGAAGAATAGACAGAAAACAAGTACGTTATGTTTTAGTTGTTCCTAGGAACAAATGGTGTTCATCATTTTCTTTTCAAATTTGGAGACCGACATGCAGATTTTAAATCCTCTGTAGTGTTTAGGTGCTCAGCCAAATGTGGAAAGTGAGCAAAAGGTAAAAAGCAATCACAGTGGTTTTTCATGCACTAAAGCAAAATTTTTTCATCCTGTGCACAAAAATAAATCTGACTAGCTTTTTATGGGTTCTTGTTCTATGTCTGGATGTATGACAACAGTAAACCGTGCCTTCTAAAATTTTTACTGTTTCACTAATTCTAATGTTAACAAAAGCAGTAAGATCTCTAGGGTTGAAATAACCTCGTTGAGCTTCAGGCATACAGTCTTAAAAGGCTCCCTTATGTAGTCTATTTGGGGAGTGGCATCTTTTAAAGCTAGTGCTTCCCAACTATCTTTAGATGGGCTGAATCATTAGTCAGGGCCTACCTGTCTCTTCACTATGAATAAGCTGTGGTGGCTAGTTCAGGTTTTAAAATCTAACTTTAAATTCTAAAACAGGAAAGAAAAACTGTACACTCAGTATTGATTTTAACAAAAAGGCTGCAAAAAGGGCAAACTTCCTTTTGGTTATTACCCAACAACAAAGAAGAGTTATAAGAGTTAATTGGAATTTTTTTTTTCTGAAATTAAGTGAATATTATGTGTAAGCTAGTTAGAAAAGCTGAGTTTATCCAAAGAAGATGATGTTTCACAGCATCTTCAGGATACTACACTGCAGAATGAAAAACAGTTTAATCAAGTAGTAATTTTAATCTAAATCTTGGGTTTTTTTCCTCTTTAGGAATTGTTTGCTCAACAGCAGGAATTGGATGCACTAAGCATAAAGGAGGTGTCTCTAAGAGCTGTATGTATGATAAAAACAAGCCTGTGTACCAACCTTTGAAGAACTCCAGTGTAAAAAATAATACCTTCCTCCTTAGATTTCCATATACTGTAGGATTATGCCTTGGGAACAGATGGCAAAGCTGTGTCTCTGTTTTCCACCAATAATTTATAATCAGTTATGGGTTAATATGTTTCTACTAGATCTCAAATACAAAATTTGGATGGCAATAGTGAGGTTTCCTAGCTTTAGTCATGTAGTTGTCAAATGTTTTATGTGACATTTGGCTGAGTTGGAACTACCCTCCAAAGATAAATGTGAAATTACCATTCACATTCTTCTTAAGGATTTGTAGAGAAGGAAACGCTGACTGGTATATTCCAGTCAAAAAAACGCAGCGTTGATTCTGGATTATAGAGTTCATTCTTTATACTACTGTATAAAGTACTATATGTCTGTACTATTTGTGACAATCGAGCTTCACTTTCAACATGCAGACAATGAGCAGTGTTGTTCAATTAGAGCATAATTTCTGCAATGTTGCTAGTAGGTGCTTTGTTTTTCATAACAGGAAATAGCACACTCCCCGGTGAAGCTGGAGGCAGTGCAGCTGTATGAAAAGCTCAGTGAGCTTGAAGAACGTCGGAATCAAATGATTGCTGAGGACAAGAACATGGAATCTCCACAGGAGGAAAGGGAGAGATTACTGAAGCAGGCAAGAACATAAAATCGTATCATTTAGCGGATTCTCTGAGTCAGTGTATTAAGGGATGAGAAGATTTGAACATATTTCTCTTTGAGTTTTGTCATTATTTGCTCTTTAACTAGCACAAACCATGTAATTATATACATGAAGGGACGAAGATGTTTCAGGTTGAGCTAAAACAAAATTCGCACAGTTAGCTTCTCAGCTGGTTGACTTTTTCCAGTTCGTTTCTACTGGTATGATGAAAGCTGATCCTATCGAACCATAATATTGCATAACTCCAGACAGTATCCTTTTGAGATAGCATACAGATGTACTAATCAAAGAACATTTTTTTTATTTGCAAGGAACTTCACTGTATTATATAGCCTTTCATACATGGATTATTATACTGAACATTACTAATGAGTGTAACATAGAGTGTATTCAGAACACAAAGGAGCTTTTGGAAGAAATCAAGCATAGATTATACCAATTTTCTTCGGTGAAGAACTGTTGTTGAATAATGTGGTGGCAGGGTTTCATATGCCGAATCTATTCTCTGTTGTAATGAATTGAGAATTATTTTTTGGATTTTTCCTTTCTTCATTTGTAGATTTTACTTCATATTCCAAAGCTGTACTTTTTTACAGGTTAAAGAAGATAATCAAGAAATAGCAAGCATGGAAAGACAGTGAGTAATCCCATTTTTTTCTTGCTACACACTGCATTTAGCCTCTAATGAGAAATAATTGAATCCCATCACATATTCATCACGTGCTGCAACCTCTACAGGTGTTAACCTTCCACAGGGAACAGAATATATCCTGCTTCAGCTAGATAATTTTTGTGGTGATCAACCATTTAGGTCTGCATAAAATATTTTATATCATTACAAACATGCCTTAAGAACAATAAATTGTTAATAGCACTGACATAAACTTCTTTAAGATTGAAAAACACATTCATCCCTGAAGAGCTATTCATTGTAGACACATTTAAGTTTTTGTTATGCTTTCTTAAGACTTCAGAGTTAAAAAGTTGTTTACATAGCTTTCAACTCTAAAGAGTAACTGGGCACTATTTCTTCATTCTTGGATACTACGTGTTTTTGAAGGTTTGCCATAAACTCAGGTTAATGATTTTTGTGATTTTGACCCTTAAGTTTTTTTTTTTTCTTTACAGAATTGAGATGATACCTTAACTCTCCTACAAACCATTTAAAATTCTTCTAAGCAATATTACTGATTTTAATCATTGGTTAATTTTTAATACATTGACAACTTTTAATTGGCTAGTAAGTTATTTAACAGAATTTTAAATAATAAATAGTAACAGAATTGTATGTGAGAAGTTACAGAAAAATGTTTCTAAGGTAGCTTTCTTTCTCGTTTTGTCTGATTATCTAATACAGTGTTTAATTTGGCCATTTTTAAGAAGATTTTAGTGAACACATAGGTGATTTTTACATTTTAAAAGGTAATTTTGATGTGGTTTGCTGATTACATTGGATCTCTTGCAAAGCTGCATAGCAGCCAGCAGAGGGGCCAATTGAGTAAGAGAAAAGCTACTGATGACTCACAAAAAATTGTTTTAGTTAAAAAGAGCAACAGTACTGATACCTAATGTAAATTAGCTGCATTACATATACCTTTTATAATAACAGTAATTCTAATATTGTTTTGCTATTTTGAGTCTAATACTTCTATCTTTTAAAAAAATGTAATTTACAGAGCAGTTTTAACCTTGGATTTCATTATCTGTTTATTAGGCTGGCAGAAGTAAGAAAGAAAACAAAGCATTTTAAAAAGGTTATTCAACAACTTGATATAGATTTGGAGAAGCATCAAGGTAGGATCACTTCACACTGGTGGTAGGTGATGCAGAGCTCCATCTAGAAAATATACAATGTCATGACATATGTGCTTGAAACTTTTGCGCTCATGCAAGTATTCATTGTTGACCATTAGAATATGGGTTGGTGTCAAGAGCTGCAGACTTCTCTTTTCAGAGAAGCTGAGAAAGCAAGAAATGACAAATAACAACATGATAGGAGCATTCATCAAGTTTGTTTGATTCGTAAAGCTACCAAATTAATAGTAGTACAGCTGTCTGGCTTTCTGTCCCATTTTTTATCAGTGAATGTGAAACTGAGAATGTTTAAACTAATGCTAATATGCAAAGCAGCCAGAACTCAGCTATTCTTTTATCCATCTTGTAAATTTCTCGTGTTGATGTTTCCAAGGAGAGCATGGGAGTTGCCTAAAAATGGTGTTAGCTTCGAAGCTTAACTCCAGCAAGCACCTGTTGTTGTATATTAGACTAACTTAGACCTGGATTTGTACTAGCACTTATAGTTCTGAAAGAAATAGCTTAAGCCTTCAACAGCTGTGAAAGATTCTCTTTAAAATGGAAATTCAGCCCATAGGAAACCTTCTAATTACAGGGAATTCTGGTTATATAGACCTTACAAAAATATGCGCATGTAATTTGAAAAACGTTGTAACAAATTATTTAGCTTCTACAGAACTGATAAATTAATGTGTTAGGGAAATACTTAGTTTATGCATTTTCATTAGCAATCATTATGAATTTTAACAATGAATCTCTTCAAAGTGACTAAATATTTCTAAAATTGACTGTAGACAAATGTTAGATATGTCTACCATCTTTTGCATTAGAAAGTATTTCATTGTTTTCCAGACATTTCATTATTTTTGTAAATAATTTATAAAGAGTGTTTTATAAGCATTTCCATTTCCATTTTCTATTTTACAATCCTGCTTTTATTTTTCTTTTTTTTTCCTTCTCTTGTGCCACTCTTTCTGGTTTTGTTTTTATTTCTTTGGAGAAATGCAGAACGTTAGAATTGAATTATTTTTCACAATTAATCATTAGATTCACATATCGTATTTCATTACTAATCTGTACTTCTTTCACCTTTCTAGAAAAAAACATTCTGTTGGAAAACAGGATTTAATGCATATGTAGGAGGAAGCATTTGCTCTCTGTCAGCATATTTAGTAACAGTCACGATATGAAGAATAAAGCTACCTTGTGATCTTACTTGAAAGAATTTAATGAGCCAGTTTGTCACTGAATTACAGGAGAAAATAGGTCTATCTTTCTAAAAATAACAGATGTGCTTAAAAAGTAATGTAGAAAGGGTGACAGCCATTCAGCCGAAGGCACTGCAGCCTATAAACTTCATTCAGGCCTTTGTGTGAGGACCAGAAAGGGCTTAGCTTTAGTGCTGGCTTCTGAAAAGGGTGATTTTCTCCTAATAAAGGCCCAAATAACAAGTGAAGATCTCAGCTAGGTGAACATAGGACAGAGGAGTGTTGGTACCACCCTAGTGGGCTGAGTGTCTCCAGATCAGGCTCCATCCAAAGGATGGTATTTTGGTGGGCATGGTGGTGATGCGTTGATGGTTGGACTTCATGATGTTAGAGGTCTTTTCCAACCATAACAGTTCTATAATACTTTGATACTCAGTTTCAAGCACATCAGTTGCAACCTGTAGGTAGGTACAGCTTACAAGTGGGTTTTATCAGTTCTACTTCAATGTAATAGATAAGGGATGGTCAAATGTCTTGTATTAAGTCTATGAAAGGGGCAATATGCTTGACTGAGAAAGTATCTGCTTTCAAAGTTTGGCTGTCCTAATGTTTGAGACTGTTGACATGCTCATACCTGACAATCTGGCTGTGCAGACATTGTGCTAGTAATGAGTTATATTCTTTTGTTCTTTTGTTTTGTTTTAAACTTTTTCTGCAGAAAGATTGTGTGCCTATAGCATATTTATGGAAATGTACAAGGTGGAACTTGATTGCGTGCATGAATGGTGTGTGTAGCAACAAAAAGAATAACTAATACATTCATAAATTGGTAGCAGAACTAATAATTCTATTATGCATTAAGGCACTTCAGATTCTCTCATCTTCTTCTTTGTCCTTGAAATTCCTGTCCTCCCTCTTCCCCCAGTCAGCTTACTTCTGGCTCAGTATTTAACTTGCATATTTCAAAACACAAGCCTTCAATTTTACTAGTACATTTTATAGAATCACAGAACTGTAGGTGTTGGAAGGGACCTCTGGAGATTGCCCAATCCAGGCTCCCAGCTAAAGTACATTCCTGCTGGAGGTTGCCCAGGAGAGCATCGAGGCGGGTATTGAATATTTCCAGAGGAGACTGTGTAACCTCTGTGGGCAGCCTGTTCCAGGGCTCTGTCACTCAGACTGTAAAGAAATTCATCCTTGTGTTTGAATGCAGCTTCCAGTATTCCAGTTTTTGCCTGTTGCCCCTTGTCCTATTGCTGCACACCACTGAAAAGAGCCTGGCACCATCCACTTGACTCCCGCGCTTTAGACATTTATGAGCAGTGATGAGATCCCCTCTTAGTCTTCTCCAGACTCAAGAGTCCCACGCCTCTCGTCAATTGTTAGATTGATAAGATGGACTGAATTTTATATTGTATTACATATTCATTACTCCTAATAGACTGGGAAGAATGTGTTGGAAAAAGTCTTTTAAACATAACTGTAGAAAATGTTCTGTGCATTTTATTCTCCTATCCCATTGCTTGTAGAGTTTCCCTGCTTCTTTCCCTGAGATTGTCACGCTGTAGCTTAGAGGCTACAGGTCCTTAAGAAAGTCCATTTTAATACAGTACAGTGTCATTGAAATGGCCGATATGTTAAACAGAGCTGCAAAAAGTTTAACAAATCATGGTGCCCAAAGACAGGAAAGCATTTTTTCTGTTATTGAAATTCACCTTACTTCAGAAAAATCACGCCAACTTCCTTTTTCAAAAAGAGTGCTTATCCTACTCTTATTTATCAAAAACCGTAACTTCTAAAAGGTTTTAAAAATTGCATGGAGACTGGTTTATTAAGATAATTATCTTTTTTAATATAAATGTATACGTTTTTAGCCAATTTATGTGACAATATTAAATGACATGGAATGAATTCTGTACTTTTTACACATGATGAATTTTTATTGTTAATTGACATTTTTTCCTACCTAAAGGGATCCAGGATTGAGATGATGAAAAGTTAATTTGATGTTACATCTCTTGCAGGAGAGGAAAACTGGAAATACAAGGAGCTGAAGAAGAGAGAAGAAAGCATGGACAGTAAGTTTTCTAATATACTTCAGTTATATTAGAATTTTAACTATATTAGAATTTTTCCATTAAAATACAAACTTGTTTGTATTGTTAACAACAAATTTAGAGCTGAAAAGAAGTTATCTCTTGGCCTTTGCATGGAAGTTTGTAATCTATCTCAGGACAAGGCCATTGATATCTTAAGGCCTGCAACATATTCACAAATACGTGAAGCATCTTGCAAAGGTTTTCATCAAATGTTAAAGGTCTCACAGGAATACATTACAGTTGTCTTGTCAGATTCAGTGGCACACTTACAAGAATGACCATAAAAGATTGAGAAGTAGCAAAAGGAAGTTAAACAAGAAACAGATGATGCCAGATGGATAGTAATCTCATGTCCTTAACAGAGTTTGTTATTTAGTTCAAGCCATTTGAGACAGTAAAGTTACCTGTTTCTCTTGGTTACCCATTTTGGTGGCTTTCAGAAAAATGAAGACCAGCACGTGCTGGGATAGACATTCAAAAAAGTATCAGAAGTTGATGAAACTCCTTTCCCCTTCCATGGAATCCCTAACCTTAAACCTCATGGTGACCTCGTGTCATTAGGCAAATATGTGTACAGGCGGAAAAACTGGTGTTTTTCATTCCATCTCCTTGACAGGTTTCCTAAAGACTGTACCACCTGCTTTTTCAGTAGACTGCTAATCTCAGAGTAGCCTTTCTGAAAATGTACATCTTATCAATTTAGTGTAAAGCTTTAACAGAGAACTACAAGGGCTTATGCTATATCCCTGTAAACAGCAGCCTTCTTTATTATGTTTGTTGACCTGTAGATTTTCTTGAAACTTTTGAAGAGGTGAAGAATCAGGAACTGGAACGAAAGGCCCAAATAGAAACCAATATTATTGCACTCCTGGAGCACTCAAGTAGGGTAAGTGCATTTCCCTCTTCCTGTCGGAAACTAGGCATTTAGAAGCATGAAACAGAAGAAGGAATGGATAAAGCAAGATGATGCTTTTAATATTTTTTTCTCAAGTAAGTATCTGCATAATACTCTCACGGTGGCCAAACAAGACAAGCTACCACATACAATTGTAGTAAAAATATGTATCTGGGGTAAGACTTCTGAGTGTTAAATAATATTTGTGACCAGAAAAAAAAAGTGCATATGTAAGTACTGTATGTGCTGTAATGAACATTATTCTGTTCATGATAAATATTTCAGAATAGAACTGCAGTATTTTGTCTAAAGCCTGTAAATCTCAGTTGATAGTTACTTTGTCACCACTAACCAGTAAAACTGATAAAATTCCAGTTGTCTCTCTGATGTATTTAATTATGTCTGGGATACACTGCTATGTGATATTTAATGCAAATACTTCAAAAAAATGCTCCCATTTGCAATCTGCCTTTCTTTGCACTTTCAAAACATTTTTCCTGTTAACATTTTTGGTTCCTGTCGACTTTTTTTTTTGTTATGGAAGTCTTTCAGCTGAGTAATGTTTTGATTATATCAACACTTCAATTGTCTCTTGTTTCAGTTTAGTACACTGTAAGGTATATGTTAGGCAGTGACACTTAACTTTAGAAGAGATTGATATGGCAACACAGTTTATCCTTAAAACTAAAAAGATAGACTTGCTTAATCTTCATTGATCTATCAGTACATCTTTTACTGGAAACTGACAGAATGAAAATTCATTACATTTAAATCATTCCAGACTGTTTCAGTCTTTGTAGTAGAAAAGCCAAATAATAGAGGAGTTCTTCAATTGCCCAGTTAGCATTAGTAGATTCAAAGATAAAGTGTATTCTTGTTATTGGTAACACACAGAATGTGAACCGTATGAAACAAATTTCATCTATTACTAATCAAGAGCTGAAGACTATGCAGGAAGACCTCTCTTTCAAATCGAGTGAAGTGCAGAAGTCCCAGAACACTGCTAAGTATCTGATTACAGGTGAGATCAGTAATGGATTTTCAAATTCATTCCTTTAAAAAATAAAAATGACCTAAGTTGTTACATTAATAATTACACGATCAGTGATCTCTAAATCTTGTGAAACACTGTGTCAGGTTGATAAATTTAAACTCATGTGAGTAACGAGCCATTTATATTCCTCAAAGTTATTTTGCTTTTTCTTATCTATAAATTACTGGCTTGTTTGTTCAAGTGCATGTCAAACAGTAATATTTTAGTATATGTGCATAAAGTTCCATAAGCCAGAAGTCTGATGTTATTAATATTCACCTTGAAATAATTTTCTTCACAATCTTCAAACATATTTTAAGTTATCTAACCATGTATTATTTGTAAATGTAGTTCTTAGACACAGACTGTGGTTTTCTAACAGGGTCTGTCCCGGGGAGAATTGACTGGCAGCAATGGTGAATACCTCAAATTCACATTCTCAGGCTTTGATTCTGCAAAGTGAATATTCATTTTTTACTTCATTTTGGAAATACTCGAGCACTTAAATTTTAGGAATTTGCAGGACCTTGCCTGTAGTTTCAAAAAGCAGACAAAACTTTCCTTTAGTATCTGCAACAGGTATCTATTTTGTTCCTTATTAATACTGTTTAGAGTGGAATTGTTCTCATAATTCTAAACCTTTTCCAATATCATTATTGATTCAGCAAGCTTTTCCTTGTCTGTTTGGCTGAAAGGAAGGGGCAGGAATGAAGAACCATAAATCTTTTTCTTAGAAGGCTATTACATGCTGTACTTGGTAGTAATTTTCAAAATAGGAGCCTGTGTTGTAACTGCAAAGCAGATATTTGTAAAGTTGTTACACAGAAAATATTACAGAAGTTGGTTATTCTGTTGTGCATTTGAACATTTAGCATTCAGTTGTCTGCAAATATGCACTTTGTGGCTATAGCTTGGTTTTAAAAACTGAGCCAGACATTACAGATCCTAGTATGACTTTGTTCTTTCACGTAAGCAACAATAATTGTATCTTACAATATAAGGAAGCATAAGCAGTGTAGAAGAAATTACTAAAGAACATAGTTCATTCTATGCAAAGGGAGAGAAGAAAGCTGCTGAATATAATTTTAAGCAGATAATTTAAACAATTTAGAAGCAAAGTTCTGCACACAGTCACAGTTAGTATAATAAGCAACTTCAGATTCTGTAAAAATACAGTGAATGTTCAATTTGCATAGCTTGAGTTTTTCCCCGCCCCTGAATTATAGCACAGTCATCCTCAGGATTACTTTGTTGTTATTAAAACCTGGATTTTTGTGCCACAGCAAGGATATAAAAAGTCCATCAGCAGAGCCATTTACAAAAAAAAAAAAAAAAAGAAAAGAAAGGAAACCATGAAGAGTAAACAAAAGTGCTGATGGCATAGTTTCCCAAAAACATTTCCCTGGGTCACAGAAGTTTGGTCTCAGAGTTTGCTACTGTGTACACACTGCCTGCAAGATGCTGCAACTGCACGGCGTATCAGAAGGAACTAGGCTGCATCCTCTTCCTGTCTCTTCCCCTAGAGAAGTTTTGAGTTTTTTTAAGTTTGGTGTTTTGTTTTGTTTTGTTTTCGCTGTGGCTGCTGCTAGATAAGGATAAAATTCACCCTCTCCACTTTCTTGCCTTTTCTCCAAAAACTGTGAGTGAGTAGGTAAGAGTAGGCCATTGCTGCCTCACCGTAGATTTCTCAGTACATAGGCAGAACAGTCTAATAGTCCTTTCAGGCATTTTGGCATGTGTCGTTATTACTCTTTACATATGAAATAAATTCCATTAAGTCAACTCTATGTAATGTTAAAGTAATAAAATATTAATATTAGTGCAACTATATTAAAAGTGAAAGTGTTGTGATTAGGTCTAAGTAAGTATTTAAAATCTAAAGATTTTTTGCAGCTATTTCCCTCTAATTTGAATTCTTTATATACTTTTATTTTTTAGTGATTCTAATGGTAAAGCTCTGGTTTATTAAGGTTCTTAAGCATTTGTTTGTTTTTAAATCACCAGTGCCACAGAAACGAGAAATAGTGTGGTGGTCTGTTCAGTTTTGCTTTAGGATCTGACACTGACCAGTACCAGCCACCAAAATGTATAGGCAGTTATAAAATATTCTGGAAGGTGTTTTCTTAAGTCCTTTGGAAGAATGCAGAAGCTTTGAATCAAAGACAACCAAAGCAGTTCCAACCCTCTCATTTTTAAATCCTTCTTTTTGCCAGAATAGAACTTTTTAGAATGTATATAAATGCCTTTTGCACACAAAGGACCCTTTCAGTTTTACCTTATGGAAGTAGGTTCCTCAGGATATTTGCATGTTCAACAGAAAAATCTCGGCTTGCATTTTTTTTTTAATTTATTCATTTGATTTATTGTGAGCAAAAAATTTTGAATCCAATATTTCACTCTAAAGAAATGCATGTGTGTCATAAATACAGAGGAGAAGAAATGAATACCAAAATCTTGTTATATTAAGGTTTTGATGAAGTGAGATTTTCCCAAATAATTCTGCTAAGGAAAACATACCCACAGTTTCTGGAAAGGTGAGCTCTTCCTCTGTCACTCATGCACATCCACTTCCTTCTCCTGTAGAGATCTCTACTGCCTTGGTTAAGTTGGAAGAAAAATATTCCTACTCTTTTCCTAGGGGATCAGCACAAACCTGAATGTGTGAGCATGATGCTCAGTCTATGCCAGGAGAAGTTTCTTTGTGCTATCTCATCACTTCTAATAGATCACTTTGCCTGATATTTCAGAATGCAGAAAGGTCTGCATTATTTCTTTCAATACTGACTCAATTCTGAGTTAGACGCAGCTCTGACATGTAAGACTAAATAGCCATGTGTTTAAACTTTCAGGACCATAAGAGAAACACAAGAATGAGAAAACAGACAGCTGTCCAGAAAAATCTACCCCTATCTAGTCCTTCCATAGTCGCAACTCCTTTCGTTACCTATATCCCTCTTGTTCCTTTTGTAACTGATTGTCAGAAGTAAATGCTGTATTATTATACATCTCACACGCTCAGTTTGTAAGCTGTGACAATTCTTATTTCTGTGGAGATATGGAAGAATTTTCCTTTGCAGAGTCAATGTTCAAAGAAAAACTGGCAATTTAATCTCATAAAATAAAGGCTTACCATATACAAGCAAACAAACAAAAAAAAAATCAGACTAAAAAACTAATATAAACAGATCTTTAAAATTGCATTATTACAGCCAGCTTTTGGTAAGGTATTGTGACTGCTTTTCAACTTGAAATTGACAGATGCTATAAGCAACTTTAAAATAGAAATACCACACTGTGATACAGAAAATCACTTATTTCCATTATTATTCACTTATGGAATATGATACAGTAATTTATTAGTTTGGAGTGCAGGATGATTGTGAAGATTGAATTTTGTACTTTCATTCACATTAACATTTTTGTGCATGTCAAAATCAGGAAGATACACAGGAGCTATTTATATTGCTCACATAAAAAGTCACTAGTGATTGTGTATTTGGTGTTCTAGAAAGTCAAAAGCTGCAAATGGACCTGCAGAAGATGGAACTTTTGGAGGGCAAGATGACTGATGAACTGGCTTCACTTAAAGAGAAAATTGAACAAACTACAGCAGAGTTGGAGGTTTATAAAGATTTGCCAGCTCTGAAAGCATCAGGAGAAGAGAAGAAAAAGGTAATAATAGGAGTGAAGCTTGCAATTATACAGAATATGTGGGGATTTGTTGTTTCCAAGTACTTAGAAAACTGGAATCCAAACTTATTAACTGGGTGCATGTGGCAGGCTATGAGCTGGATACCTTCTGATAACTTCCTTCCCACAGAACTTGTTTTATTTTACTGATTCTTCTGATCTTCTCTGCTGTAACTTACGACTATCTGTAAGCTTGAATTTAGCAATCTAAACAAAACTCACACACAAAAAAAGAAAATAATTCTGTTGTCCTTAATTTGCTTGAAAACAAACTCCATGTAGAGCAGTTCCTGTTTCACTGGTGATAAATTTCCTACACATTCTTAAGACCGGTGTTCATACTTCTCCAGATACAGTACAGTCTAGGCTTACAACTTGTTCATAACTGTTAAATGTTATCACTGTGATAGGGCATACATTGTTTACAGAAAAGTAATATAACTTCTTTAGGCATATGATCTTGTTGTAAAAGGAGAAAAAGGTACCATCTCAAAAGTTGAATGAAAATAATTTGTCTCTAGCCCAAAGCAAAAGAATTCATCCAATCATCTGTTTGTATTTCATTTTCAACTAGAGACTACAGGATGACAAGGAAAAATTAACAAAACTTAGCCATGGTTTCAAGAAAATAATGGAAACCTTGAATGCAGAATATGAAACCCTCAGGAGAGAGCTGCAGGAGAATGAGACACATTCTCAGGTACAGCCCAAGCTACAAATCATCACTTCTGTTGTTTCTATCCCAGTTTCATTTCCTCATACACATGAAGCACTGCATGAACTGAATCAGTTTATCCCCTCTCAGGAAGATTTCAAAGTATGCATTCTAAATGCATACCCAAATTTTCTGGTTTAAAACAGAAATTAATACTGTGCCAATAAATTTATTGTACGCTTTGGATTTCAAAAATACTAAGCACGAGTCTTTCTGAGCTTAAAAATTGTGAATCCTTTGTTTAAGTGTTGTCATTAGTCTTGCTCAGATCCCTCCCCCTCCCACTGAGAAGTTTTGAGAACTCATTTAGGAAGAAAGTAAAAAGAAAGAAAGAAAAAAAATTCCCCATTAGTTAGATCAGATCACTTTCCTTTTTGAAGTTACGCTGCTAAGTTTTTTCTTTGCAACCTACACTATTATTTTTCTTTTCGTAGTCCTTGTGCTCCTGGCAGTATGCTGAGCTTTTAGGTTTTGTTCGGGCTTCCTTAAGCCCAAGTAACTTCAGTGTATGTGTGCATTTCAGAAGTGAATCAAGAAGGAAGCTGTTTTCAAACTTGTGAGCAGCTTTGATTCTTCCATTATAGGCTCTCATTAATTCTTACCATTTCGGCAAAAGAACTTTACTGGCATACAGGCATGGATGTGCAGAAGGGAAATTGATGACCTCTAAGTAATCTGGAGAATGGGATTTGATTATTTTCTCTCTTGTTTCACGCATTTTTTTTTTGTTTTATGTTATTGAGAACTTACTTACTAAGTTCTAAGTAAGTAAGCAAGTAAAAACTGTATGGATCAAACAAGTGAAGACATGAAGGTGGCTCCAAACAAGAAGATGCACATTACGCATATAGCACGTGATTATGCTACAAATCTCCAAAGTCATATATAAAAGTCTGCAAAACTTCAGAATATCGTGTTTTTAATGCCAAAATCGGATTTTAGACACTTGATAGCTTTAAGATAATTTTTGGCATAGTGATGCCAAAAAAAATTATATAAAATGGTAATTGTACATTATTTCTTCAGTTCATTAAGCTGCAGCAGTTCCATTTCAGTGCAAAAAGGATTTGCTTCTTTGCTTTTTATGTTATACATGTGAATGTCACAAGGACAAAGGCATAAACTGAAAGCAGCTGAGTAGTTGATGTGCTTCAAGCATTTAGAAGCGCAGTTGGCATTTACATATTTTGAGGGTTTGGGTAATTTTGCAAACAGTGTTAAGTTCTGACCTTCAAGGAATTGCTGCAAAGATGCACTGAATATTTCCTCTGATATGTGTCACATAGTGTTTTAAACCTGGTCTCCGTTTGTAGCTGTGTTGTAGGTGGGCACATCTACAAGGTGCAGAAAAGATTGTTAGTCAGAAATAACGTGCAAATAAATGTCTGCCATGAGAGCTGTGAAGCAGTTTGCTAGATAACTAGTTCTTCACTATAAAATTTATTCCAGTAAGATAGCAATTATTTCATATCTTCTTGCTTAAGAATAAGCTTTTAAGTAAAATGTAGCAGTAGTTTCCTAAATTATTGCTGCAGTTTCCACTGAAGTGGAAGTTTAGTCTCAAAACAATTTTCAGTTTTTGTATTTAGAAATAACATCTGCATATCTTGAAAAGCAGAATCTTGAACAGTAGCATCAGAAAAACAAATATTATAAAATTGTATTGTAAGGAAGCAGCCATCGATATAATGTCCACACTAGTTTCCTGTTGATGCGGAATGTATTGAAGAAGTGCCAGCAGTTAACCCACACTCCTGCAATCTTCTCCCTGCAGTTCTGTTCTTATCACAGCTTCTGGCATCAGACAGGAAACTTAACTATGGAAGAAAGGAAGTCTCTTCCCTGTAGCTCAAAGTCCAAGACAGTGTCAGGAAATATTGTATCTTTGGCGATTTTAGATCTTACTGATTATAAGAAGAGATCATTTTAATGATACAAAGTACGGGAATTAATATCTCTCTATAGTGTTCATCTTTTTACCTCAGACTTACATTTACCTGTATGACTGCAGTCTCGAGTTCTCAGTCTGTCTGGTTTTTTTCCAGGTACTACTGAAGTTATACACAATGTTTTCACATAAATAGCAAAAAAATAAATGTATGAGGTGCTAAATTATATACAGATTAATCATTGGCAGCTTAAAAATCAGTTTGCCATTGGATTTGGTTGGTTGGTTTGGTTTTATTTTTTTGTGAAGTAACCTTGATCTTATCAGGTGATAGACTGCGAAGTATTGAAGCATTTTTGACTGATTCTTTGTATAAGGTAGATGTGTAATTATTTTCATTTTTGGCTCTTCTTTGTTTTCAGCTTACAAACTTGGAGAGGAAGTGGCAGCACCTAGAGCAAAATAACTTTATGATGAAGGAATGTATCCTTTTATTTAAGAAATACAGTGAAATTCTCACACTGTAGTAATTGAGGAAGAAGTCTGTTTCCTCTAGCAAAATCAGACAGGACGGAATGGGGAGCAGGAGACAGAGAAGGGCGGGAAAGGCTGTGCTTTGCAAATATCTGGTTATATGGCAGCTATTATATAGAGCAAAACTTGTGTGTGTGGCCTGAAACTTCAGTGTGTCCTAAATTTCAAGATTCATCCTGCAATCTCACCTTTTTCCTGTGGGGTCAGTTTTGCCATCAGACTTCATACAAAAATCATTTTTACATCTGAATTCATCCATGAAGTGTATTATTGTTTTAAAATGTATATAGCATGGTAAATGATGAAAAGTAAACAAGAGATTTGATGCGTTTTAAATATTTCTTATTATAGAAAAGCAGAAATGTGCAGTAGAGGGAAAAAATAAGGTAAAAGTGATATGATATGACAAGGAGGTGCCTTCGCTGCAAAATGAGCTCAGGTGGGAGAACTGTGGTGTTCATCCATCATTGCATGGTGCTAATTAGAGGTACATTCCACTGTCCCTGACTAATCCTTCTCCATCCAAGAGCTTCTAAAACACCAGTAAAATCTTATTTGCTGCAAGTGACTTTCACAAGATAGCTTTTTAAATTAGCAAAAGCAGCAAAGTTGTTTATTTAGAGTTGATAGTTCTTATCTTGTGCTATTTTCCATGGTTATTGTAGAGGTCTGAGTAGGATGTGGTCATGCTTTATATTTACTATAGTAAATTCCCTTTTCAAAAATTACTTAGAAAACAAAAAAACCCCAAATCTCAAAGATGTATGTAATCATTGTTATATGTTTATAGTAAAAATGTGACAGCAGAAATGGGCTATCTGGACTATCCAGCACTGTGCTTTAGGAAATGGATATTGCTACACACCAGAGAAAACATCAAGAAAACATATTTCAGGCAATTCGATAATAGTCTAGCCAACAGGACACCAAAAAAACAAAAACAAAAACAAAAGCGAAAAAAACAATTTAGGATGTGTATATAGTCTTGTTTTTTCAAATATCAGACATCCCATTTCTTATATCTGATAAGTGCTCAAATTCTTAGAGAAAGACAGTACTTCTTGGACAAAAATGTATTTTATTCTCTATATATAGTGAATGTAATATATATCTATATATTTTGCATTTTAAATTCTTCAAGAACATTATGTGGAAAAACGCATTTGTTTAGTAATAGCACTTAAAGGCTCGTAGAATGACTTAATTTGAGTGAAATAATAAATTCCTTTTTACTTGAAAAGCAGCTGATAACAGGTGGTTTAGATTAGCTTAGACTGTTCTTTGTACTCAGCAATGAAGACCAAATGCTAATGGCTTTGGCTTTTTAAGTTCCTGCCAGAAGATAGCTACCTTATGATGACAGCTATCTTTGACCTCTGGGCATCCTGCTGTTCTTTGAGATAGGAGTAGGTGAATGTATACAGACCTTTCCTAGGCTCATAGAATAAGACTCTGTTTTTCAGTGATGTGAAGCTTTCTGATGAGCTGCAGCTCACCTCTGCATGGCCATGCTCACTCCTTGGCAGATCATAGGACTCACTAGAAGAGTCTGCCGATATTAGCAAAATAGAATTGGAGCCCTTTCCTCCTGTGGAGGAAGCTATACAGGAATATTTTATTACGGCAAAAAATGTTGATCCTATTATATTCTAAAAAGAAGAAAAGCTTTAAAAGAAGCCAAGAGAAAAAAATGTGCAGGATATTAAAAGCTCTTCCTAACATGCTGTCATGTATTGCCTACCTTTGCAAGTGCAAATGCTTATGCAGAGTTGCACATCTGCTTTGGCTACTGTTTTCTTGGACTGGGGTTTTTCTGGCCACAGATCTGAAGTGCCAAAGCATATGGCTTTAAATAGCCAAGTGCCTTGGAATGGTTTTGTTTGCAGCGTAACAATGAGCAGAGTCTTCCACATAAAACCTATTGCCTATATATATGAAAACAACATTGACTTGGATATGTAATCTATTTTTTTAAATATGTTTGGCACGAGATGGCAGTTAGTAAATTGGTGCAAATCTCTTACATCCAGTTAGAGTTTTTTCCATTATTTGCAACTCTTGATAGTTTTTGCAGAAGGAAACTTACTGTTTTATGTTTCCCTTATGATCTCTAATTATGCCAATATTTATACTGGCAGCTTGTTTCCTTAATTCTTTTAATCAGTCATAGCAACAAAAAGTCAGGAGAGTGACTACCAGTCAGTAAGGAAGAACGTGAGAAAGCTGGTCACAGAATACAACAAAGCGCTCATAGAAGCTTTACAGAACACCAAGAGCTGAACCCCGGCACTTCCTTCCTGACCCAATGGACCAACAATGAGTGATGTGCATAGGCAGCCCAAAAAGATGGACTACTGAGCTCATTAGCTCACCACTACTGTGATACATGTTCTTAAAAAATATTTTTCCAAGTTTATAGAAATCCTAGGTTTTAATAGTTCTTCTCTTTTTGCAACATTTGAAATATTCAGGAATAAGCTTCCAGATTTTAGAAACGTACAGAACTAAAGAGGAAATACTGCATAGTAACTGTGAAGTCACCACAGTATTTTACCGAGGCCTGTTGCTGAATTGTATCTCAGATACGAAGCCTCGGTCTGCTTTACAAAATAGATGTGTAATTGTCTTTTATATCAGCATACCTTCCCTATTTATATAGCAGTTTATAACAAGTAAAGGAAGCATCTACGGACAGCAAGCATCCTCTTAAGTCAGAATTGTTTCATGTTTTAAAGACTTTCAACAAAAGCAAATGTTCTTTAAGGATCTGTCAGCAATTTTTCATTTCCCAGTCAAGAACTGATTAACTTCTAAGGCATGTCCTTATTATATCTTTAATATAAGGACATAACTGTGGTAAAATGTAGCAAAATGCAGCTAGTATTAACCTTGTTCAGAGCACTTTGATTTTTTGCTATTCACCAATAAAGGAAGTATTTTCTGCATAGTTTTTTTGCTTCAGGTTTCAAGCTGAAGTGTCATACATAAACTCAGTTTCTAGAAGAAGACATTTAATAGAAGTTCAACATAGAACAAAATCAGGACTGATCCAGAAATAATGTGCTTTATGATACATAAAAGTCAGAAAACATTAAGCAAAATTTCCATGTGTGTACTTCCCTCACATTCTACCTGTAATGTAATTTTAAACTACTTACTGATAATTTCCTCTACTTTGCACATTGTAAAATAGTGGTGAGCAGAGAAAAAAAGGTGCAGCTGAGTATAGGTGTGAATCTCAGACAGACAGTAATCTCAATGAAAAACAGTTGAAACAAAAAGAGGGGGGCCTGGATTACTGCTGCCTTAGAAGAGTTGTCCTGAAAAAGAAGTACAGTGTGCTTCACTTCACAAAACTGGAGCAGACAGTGCTGTGTTAAAATAGAAGTTGTGTGTTTTTGTCTTTCAATTTCTCCAAATCTGTGATTGTCATTTTGGGTATATGGCAGAAGTATGTAAAACAAACATACTGATGATCCTTGCAGAGAACACTGTATTTCCAAATTCAGCTTGGTAAATGCTATTGCTCTCTAAATTTCTGTCGGTATAATATTTAGATATAATGGAACAGGATTTCTATAAACTGAGGGATGTTTTCTAGGGGAAATTCCCACTAATGTCTCTTCCTTCCTGTCAAAGTTTCAGCTATTCCAGAGAGAGCCCATTATTTGCTGAGATAAAGTTGAGGTCTGATATTCTCACCAGTCTAACCATCAGCCAGTGAGATCGTCTCCTGAATTCCACTTGTGCTACAATAACATGTTTTAATGAACAATGGAAAGAAGCAGCACTCTGAATAAACAGGCTGCTTTAAATTTGCTTTCACTCAGGGCAGGGAATGGTTTTGTTCCTTGGCAGCAATTCTGTAGGATAGTAGGGTAAAGTTTACAGGTTTTTGTTGTGTTCCCTGGGAGATGCCTGTCATAAAAATGTTTTCTCTAGCACACTGATTTGTTTCTTGTTCTCTTGGAAGTCTCCAGATTGCCTGTTTCTGTCTGGGATCTTGTTGATCATTCCTCCTTTTAACAAATCACTGTTACGGTTTTAGTCATACTCATCATATCCTTGGCTGAAAAAACTGTACAGATTCGGAATGATGAGCCACTAAGGGAGCATTTTATCTCCTGGTGGGAGATTAAATGTACTCATTAAGAAATCATTCCCAGCTGTGGCCTGAGATCACTGTATCCGTATCTAGTTCCTAATGTCTCGGTTAACCTTTCCTTATCGTTTTTTGCAGTCAAGTTTAAATACCAAACACACAGCATTTCCTCACCAGGGCTCCTTGTATATCAAGGCGTGTAATTCAATAGTGCGGGTCTTGCTACATGACTGTCTGCTATCTATTTTATGCTATGCCTTCAAAGTGAGAGGATGTGGATTAAGTAGCAGCATATAGGCGGTGGAGAAATTTAAAAACTGCTCTGCTCATTTGTCTTACCAGGTCTGAGTAAAGGGAAGGATCGTCTTCCTCAGCTCACTGAAGGCAACGGTATTCCTAATGCAGCCAAGGATTCCGCTGGCTTTTTTTGCTGTGAGGGTGCATTACTGTCTCATGGTCAACTTCTTGTCCACCAGGACCCCAGCAAAGCTTCTTTCCAGCCAGTCAGCTTGCAGCCAGTGCTGGTGCCTTGGCTGCTCTTCCGCAGGGACAAAAATGAGCATTTACTCTTCTGGAACTTCTTGATGTTCCTCTCCACCCATTTCTCCACCCCATCAAGATGTCTGCCCAGAAGCACACAAGTCTATCAGCCACTACTCCCAGATTTGTATCATCTGCAAACTTACTGAGGGTACAGTCTGTCCCATCATAGAGGACAATGGAGAAAAAGTTAGACGGTATTGGCACCATTGTGCACCTCTCGGGTGCCCCACCACTGGCTGTCCTTCACTGACAGTGAGCCCCAAGCTGGTTTTCGGTCCACCTTGCTGTCCACCTAATTAACCCATGCTCTATCTGTACAGATTAATACCTGGCAAACAGCATCGAATACCTTGCTACTGTCAAGTTAAACAATATCCATGCCTCTCTCCTTGTCCACTGAGATAACCACTTCATTGTGGAAGCTATCAGATTGATTAAGCATACTTTCCCCTTCATAAATCCATGCTGACTATTCCTGATCCCCCTTGTGTCTGGAAATGATTCCAGCATTAATTGCTCCTTCACCACCTCAGAGGTGAGGCTGAACAGCCTGTGGCCCTTCCTTCTTGCTCCTCCTGAATATTGAGTGACATTCAGTCATCAGGAGCCTCCCTAAATCACCATGAAATAAATGTCATCCACCAGCTCCTCCAGGACTTGCAGGTGCTTCCAACAGGCCCCATTGGTACGTGTGCATCCAGTTTCTTCATGCGTTTCCTAACTTGGTCTTCCTCCAGGGAAATGCCACTTGGATGTCAGGATACTAGGAACGATAGTCTTTCACTCCAAGTCCTCATTTGGTGACACACGGCATGGAAATAACCATTTCAAACTAAAAAACGTCTTGCAACATCTTGCCCTCAGGACCCTTTATAGCCCTCCTTTAGATGCTCTCTTTTTATGTGCTTCTTACATGGTTCTGCTAAGTACCTGCTTTGAGTGAGCTCTTTAGAAACATACTCACCTCATACTGATAAGGCATCCAGGTGGGATGAATATGGCAATTGTCTGGAATGAAAAAGAGGGATCCTGAAAGAAATGATAAGACCAAAGTTTACATGATGAATACATACACAGTATCTTCTAGCTGAATACTGCAGACAGTACTAGATGGCAACTCCAGACAAAGCAGTGTTACAAAGTGCAGGTTAATCAATTTGAAGGAGATCTGAATGATTTCCAAAATGAATAGTTTCCATATTTTCTTCTCCATTAAGGAGGAAGGAAGCCATTAAGCATTTCATAACTGCGTAGATGATCAGAATTCAAATCCCAGCTATGATCAATCTTTTGTTGGGATTGGCAGACATTTGGAGCAGAGAAAGAAAGTTCTTGCCCTTACTTGCAGCCTGCACTGGTGGTTTTCATTTCAGGAAGGAGGACTAACCAGACAATATGCCAAATGTGTGAAATGGAGGAAGCCTCCCACATTTTTAAAAAATGAGCCAGAAATGTAAAATGACCTGCTCAGTTTCCTCTCGTGAAATGAATTCCTTGAAAGCTACACTCATTAGAAGTGACTGATCTTGATTCACTGACCACTAGCATCTTTGGATCAGGCTCAAGTTTTCTGCTCTGAAGCAAGGAGCAAGTAAGATCCAACAGGTTTGTCTTGGAGACAAAACATGAGTTTGCCATAGAAACTACTTCTGGTGGGGCGAGGGGTGCTCAGCACATCTGGGAACCAGAAAGAGAGAGAAAAAAAAACATGGCTGTAGTAGGAAGTATCAAAGAGTATAGCATGCACCCCAATAGCCATACATAATAGACTAAATTCCAGATTAAAGCCTTCACTTTTTCAGTTTCCTTCCTGTTCTTTATTTTTCTTCTAAATAAAATGAAGAGAGGATGTTTAATGGCTTGGACTTGTGCTCAGGTTTGCTGTATTTTATCATTTTCAGAATTATTGATGTTAGCATGAAATACTGAAGTCCTTTGTATGTATGTAAATCTAGATTTTAAGTTCTCATCTTTAGAGGAGGTGTGTATTTCTCTCACAATACTTCATTTCAAGAATGGCTAAAACTGTATTATTCACACACTCAACAACATTACCATTTAGAAATCATCTCACAGGATGAAAGACCGAATTCAAAGCTGGAGTTTTCCAGAGATGTAACTGTTACCCTGCAGCTCACCAACAGGGCTCTGATCTTTATCAGTACAAGATTTTAGCCAGTTTTAGGGGGATGCAAATTTGGAAGCAAAGCAAGGTAGATAGCCAGTTTCTCAGTAAGTTGCAATTGCTGAAAGCTGGTGGCCTGTACTGTATTTTTGAAAGAAAAAGGGATATTTTGGGGAAAATGTTTGGCAACATAATGAATGAGCTAAACACAGATTCACATCTTGGGTGGAATCAGTGTAATGTTCAACAATGCAACCACTCAAAGTTTTCTTTAGAATCACATTAAGAGTGTGCAGTGATTTCTGTGGGAAATAGTGGATCCCTTTCATCCTTCAAACTGTATCCTAGAAAAATTAAGAGGAGAAACAGTAATAAAGAACAAAGGGGAAAACAATGGAGTGGAAAAGCACTGACATCAAGGGGGTAGTTGTCTCCTTTTCACACACGCAATGGGATATAACTAGCTTAGTTACTTCTTACTTATGCTGGTTCTTCACGTCTTGTAGTTTTGTTCTCCAAGAAGTTCTTAAAATACTGTCAGTCCCTTTCATCAGCAAAGAATTAAGAAACAAGAAGTATTTTCTCTTCTGCCCACAACTGGTCACAGTAAAACCTACACAGTGCATTTCAGCAAAGTACAGGTGGTTCACAAAGCATCCAGAACACAGGCATCTGGCCTTAGTCAAGCTGCCTGACATCTTTCAGAATGCACTGATACTGAGGCTTTAAAGGACTCCTGTGTTGTTTCATCAGCTGAACCTTCCCCTTGAGAGAAACCCGAGGTTTCCACAGATCCACTGTAGAAAATGCCCTTCCATTTCACTCACAAGGAAGTCACAAAAGCAAAATATCCGTTTGACTAAGGTATGCTCTGTATACAGCAAAGGACTTTTGACAAGAAAACAAAAATGTTGAGCAAAAAACCCCACACTAACTATGTAAATAAACCTGAGAAACAGAAGAAAAAGCATGAAGTAAAGGCACCTCCTCAGCACAGGCTCCTGAGGAAAGAGAATGAAATGCAAATTAAAAAAAATAAAAAAAAAAATAGCCAGACTGTTACTTTTCCTTCCCACCTTAAAGTTTCCCACAACCACCCATTACAATATGACCGGCTTCTCTACACTTTCCGCGCTGGTATTACTCATCTTTAGCTACACACTGCAGAAACCTGCACCTCCCTCCAGTTTCAACACTCCATGAAGACAGACCCCTCCTGACCCTAGCACATTGCCCATGCCTGGCAGGCCCGTCCAGCTGGCTGCAGCATCCCCCAGCCAGGGGGCCAGGACTAGGGGCCTTCATGGCTGCAGTTGGCCCCAGTGGCATGGGATGTTCCAAGGAGCATAACAGGGTCTGTTTAAGAAAAGAAGCCTGAGCTCTGTAATTTATTATCCTTCTGCTTCACATTAGCTGATTACTGTGAGTAAGAATTCCTGAAGGTGCTTTACCGCCTCTTACTGTCACATATTAACATCATTTCAAGGACAAAGCAATGGCTTTCTTCCAAAAAAATATAATGCAGCCAGACACTCCAAGAGGATATGTGCTTTCTGCTAACACATCTACCTGATTAAAGAAGTGCAGAGTGGCATTGTTTCTTTTTCCTCTTCGCATATCTCCATGCGCTGCAGCATGTATGAATGGGTTGTCCTTGAGACAAGCATGCTGCTTATCTAAAGAGGAAAGCCTGGTGTCAGGAGTTCACAGCACTTGACATATCATAAAATTAGCCTTCAGCAAACAGAGTTATTAAAACCAATGTTTAATGTTAGGGTTATATTTACATGTTCAAAGACAGTTTGTTTTCCTGCTTTAATAGTTTAAAAACTCTTGCACGCTATGTTGATGGGTCTTCAGTTCATTATGTGCAAACCAACATCTAACCACCAACAAAACCAGCACCCCCGAGGAAACACTTCAGAAATCACATGCAGCAGGAAACCATTCTGAGTCTCCCTAGACACCTTCAGAAAAGCCGAAGGGTGTAGCTTATGGGGTGCTAACACTGCTACAAGACCCAGTGAGGACATGCTTATGGCCTCACTACATTGACCCATCCAGAAGTTAACAGCCTCAGTTGGGACAATGTGCAACGAAACCTGGAGTAAGTCAGTACTGTATTTTAGTCTTACTGATACCCTCCCTTTCAGCCCAGTGTCTTTTGCTGATGATCTGCTGTTGACAGAAGGCTATTTCCAGTTCTACTCTTTAACTGTGACTGTAGGCTGAGATTTGTGATCGTCATGTTTGTAGACCCATCAGCTTCAGCTGAGGACTGGACAGTACAAGATGGACAAGCACCGGGGATCCTGCTATCCTGTTATTGCTGCCTGCTGAGGAGCACGGACAATCCCACCCACTTCTGTGTTTTTCAGTAGTCAGAGGAATGAACAGATTATAGAGCTTATAGAGCACACAACAGAAAACATGTATGGCTACTTTCAAGAATCCTCATACTCTAATTATGTGAAGTGTAAGCATCAAACTGTGGAAGGGGGGCTGGCAGACACATAAATGTGTAAATCAGGATAGAACAGTGAAATCCTTTAAACTCTGCAGTATGGCAATCGCTTGTCATGTGATTTATTTTAACTTCAATGGGAGCAATAATCAAACTGTGGCATTTGAATGTCTCCCAAACAGAAACAAATCTAAGATTAAACACTTATTATATATTATGTAATTGTTTGCTGAATCTTTTCTATCATGTAGAATAGATGCGATTTTACATTTCCTCAAAAATGAAATGATAGAATGAACCAAAACAAACAAACACATGAACCAGCTAAAGCTGGTATCCCAGTCAAACTCTGACTCAGATAACTAGACCTTTCTTCTCTTCCAGCTTCAGCAAGGCTTTGCATTCTTCTTGCATATGTGAAGTATTGCATATCTGGGCTGGTTGCTGTTATCCTAGAGCTAGCTACATCACTGCAGGAGATTAAATGGCCAGTAGGCACAAGATAATTATTCAAAAAAAAAGTGCATTTACACCATAGCTGACCCAGCTATTTATACATACTGCAAAATTGATATCAGCAACAGACCACAAGCATTGTCTTCCATCTAGGTGCATTACAAATGGAGACATAAAAAAAAAGAAAGAAAATCCGAAAATCCACTACATTCAGAATGACAGTCTGGAGATGTACAGATGTATAGTCTTGACTAATGTTGGTTGACCCCTCACCTCTCAGCAATTAAAAAAAAAAAAACAAAAAAACTGAGGAAAGGCCAAATAAGAAGCAGGTTAAGTGAGCAATGGAGCAGAGATACCCACCAGGTGGGAACCGTGATAATACTCAGTGAATAATCACGTCCTTTTTGAGTCTAATAGAGGAAGAAAATGTTCTCAAAAATCAAGTGTGGACAAAATACACATGTGTGCAGAGGAACCACACCTAGGAAACACCTCATGTTCTGCCTCCTTTAAACTTTTAAATGGATTTTTAATAGCGCGCAGACTTTACTCTGTTTTTGCAGCCAGTCTGACCTCCTACATGGATTAGTTTTGGTTTTATTTTTGAGGGAGTTTTGAGGAACAACTTTAAACTTTGGTTTAATGCCCTGAATCTTCTGTGGGTGATACCCTGCTGTCCAGATGGCACTAGATCTTGGGTGCCAAGAACTTCTCTTGTAAAATCTGCAGCAACTGCAGACCATAATGTCTTCTTAAGGAAAATAAAACAAGGTAGGATGAACCTACACTCCATTTCCAAAATGATGCTGAAAATTTGTTTTTCCATACTTGTGTAAAAGTCATTCTGGGTGTTAGCATCTTGGCAGAGCTACAGGGCTTTCAAATGCTATACTGTCATGGGTTATATTTAGTCAGCTGGTGAATATGATCACCCTTCATTTGAAATTAAGTTAATTTATCTGAGTGCTGTCCCTCCATGTACTTCATTAATTCTACTCAGCTTTTGTGGTTTTATTTGTATTTTTTCTTCATGTTTACTTCTGAATTTTGAGGCCCCCCAGAGTGAAGTGGCATTTGCTGAAGTCATAAGAACTCTGGTGGGATTTATTACTGTAACAAGTTTTCAGTCTGTTTTCAATAGTCAGATGTAGAGAAAAATAGTTTTCAGTGAAGCACACCAAGTAACGGAGTAGTTGGCTGAATTGTGGCTGGCACTGGTCCGTGCTGGATTCAACTGGTTGCTTGTTAGGGTTTGCTTCGTGCTTTTATTGCTGGGTGTTGGGATGCTTGGCCATCAGCAGCTTCTCCGTGAATTGACAATGAAATCGAGGAGGTGACAGCACTCTGAGAAATCAGCAGAGCTGCACAGTGAGGAGGGCTGACACTTTCCACCTAGGGGACCTGAGTGGGGGACTTTCTGCTCACGCTACCCGCCTGCCGGGGGATGCCATCGCTGTTCCTGTTTTGCTGGCTGCGGCCAGCCGCTGTCCTCTGCTCCTGCAGCAGCTCCTGATAACTGTTTTGATGTACTGCTGGATGGACAGGGCTTGCACTGCCCTGTAGTCCCGCTGATATAAAAAATGCCTTTAAGATCCTGCCTTTCCCATCCTAATCTACAAAGGAAACAGGAAAAAGGAACTTAAACTCCCTGTACTCAGACAGCAATGAGACTGTTCCAGCCTGCTCTGTTGCTGCAGTTTCTTGCCCGCGCCTTGTAAACACGCTGCAGCCCAGCATGCCAGAGGGGAACCACTGGTAAAATTTTGACCAGGGGAAGGATACTCCATGAGCTGCTGTAAGAACTGGATGGATATATTTTGGAAAGCATGGACCTTTTGGCACCTCTGGTTCTCTATGGATTCAGCCTGATTATTTCAGGTAAGCTTTTGCTTTAATATCTACAGCTAACCTGTCACACCCTTCTTGCTTCCCATGCAGGGGGTGGGCAAAACACACGACTCCCCACTCCTCGCCCTGGGAAGCACTTTATTGATTGATTACCCATGTTTGCTCCAGTGCAATCACTTATCTCTGTGAGGTGTTCCCACAGCAGGCGAGGGGAGGAGGGCTGGCAGCAAGATACTGGGGAGCGTGCTCTGCATTCACAATCTGCCGCTGCCTCTTCCTAAACACTGAAGTCACTCGTTGATGCACACACATGCTGCAAACTAGATGCTGACTCTTTCTGTGGCTTACTTCGTGAGCTAGCTGTGCAGTAGGAAATGTTGGTGCTTTCAGGTATTCCAGTGTTAGATTTTAGACAAGATTTTCGTCAAGATTCTGCAGCTGGAACCTAGATGGAAGTCAGTGGACAAAAAGGCTGGAAATACCCATGTTGTGTAAGACTAATTAATAGCACTTTAAGTACAGCTGAAGAACAATTCAGTATTATCAGCAAATGTAATTAGTTAACAAGTCAGCAGCTCAGCACGAGACACATCTGCAGAAAGGTATACAGTAAAATTATGCAAAATAATGCAGATCTAGCTTGTAGTACCTGGAACACTAGTGTTAGAGATGTGTTGCTGAAGCCATCAAAGGCAGAGACCTGAGGAAGCCTGCCCCTTCCTGAGCTGCTCCCAGTTGCTCAACATTTAGGTGTTACTATCTCCACCCATATTTTGATATTCCAGAGAGTTTCTTCAAGGAAATCTGTGAGGGGAAATCTGTAAAACAGAAATACAACAGCTCTTAGCTCACCCCTTAAGATGTAAAGATACACATAGGTCCTTCCAGTCCATCTCCAAGTAAAAAAGTAAGATGCTGTAAAACAGCACATTGAGAGCTACAATGAAAACCAGAAAGTAGCATGAAAAGGCAGAAGTCCTCATTGCAGTGTAACTCACTGTATAATTTTACACCTTCACAACTAGCAGCATGTTAATAGGTAAGTAAAATTATGAACTAGTTTGTTTGAGATGTTTCTGAATTTTTAATTAATTTGGCACCTAGAAAAGGCAAGAGGTTAATACAGGCAAAAAAAAAAAAAGTGTTTAAAATCTTTTGAATGTGTGTTTGTGAGTATTCTTCTGTAGCCATTGCTGCAGCAGGCTGTGTATTGTTTGCCAATTCCTATTCTCTGGCTTGTGTTTCACAACTGCTGTGCTGCACACTGATCTAACCACAACCACAGCTCGTGACTCTGAGGAGGTACTGGTGCTGCAGCCATTATGGATGGAGCGGGAAAGAAAGCCCAGTTCATCCAGCTCTCTCCGTTTTTCCTCCTGTTTCTCTAATGGCTGCACACACCTCCTTGCTACAGAAAGCAAGTAATTTTCATTAAGTCATGAGCACACACACAGAGATGCAAAAACATGGCTCTGCAGATTAGCAACACAGATGGGCAGTGCAGGCCGTGGGGCACGACGAGCCGCCCATCACAGCCTTTTCCACAGGGGCTAGCCAGTTAGGTGTGTATCGCAGTCACACCCATCTTGATAGATCTGTCAGCTTTCCCGCTTTTGTTTGAGAATGATATCATGTTTCCTGGGGCGAGCGCGGGACGACAATGTGAGTCCGCTTTCCTCCAGATACCGCAGGCGGAGCTCAGGAAGGCGGGCAGACGCTCCCCAGCAGCAGAGGCGCTGCGGCCTTCTCCCAGCGGTGTGGGCTGCCCTGGGCCGGCCTTTGTGAGGCTCCAGCTGCAAGGAATGGCCTTTCGTTTATTTCCTAACGTTAACAGAGTTACCCCATTAGCAGACAGAGCTGAAGACTTGATTTGGACGGTCATGTTCAGTACCTGCTTCCACAGTGTCTGCAGAGTCACTGCTTGCTTCCCACTAGTTTTCAGTTAAACTGAGACAGGTCTAGCAAGGGCAGATTCTTGAAACTCAGCTGGACATTAACACCTGTTCTTCTCTTGGCCAATGCTGTGTAGAATCAATGTCGTGCTGGAGCAGGCCTTCAAGTCCCAGCGCTGCAGCACAGCCTCTGCTGAGTGCACGCCACAGAAATGCTCACCTATTCCACAACACACTTTCCTATTCCATGCCCACCTATTCCACAACAAGGAACAAATGTCACAGTTTGTCTCTTGCTGAGGACGCTGACCACATCCTCAGATGGTCAGGATGTTTGCTGTTGGCTTCTCGCAGTGGGCTAGCTGTCAAAAGCAATGGTGTGTGAGTGCTGCTTTAGCAAGATGGCCACCACTAGTAAGAGATTTGAGGCAGTGAGCAACAATCAGAACAAGTTTCAAGCACATTTCATTGAGTATTTCTGGCAGGAAACAAATACATTGTCAATTCTCTGTGTTCTCCCAGATAGAATCTTCAGTGCTACAGCTCTACGCTACCAGTAATGTTAAATCCAGAAGGTTGCTAAAAATACTGGATTTCTTATTTTGGGGAGTGGTTTTGTTTCAGGATCCGTATATGGTAAAAGGCTAACAAGGTTACATAAGTCTTTTAAGAAAGGATAGCAGTGAAACTAACAGTGCAGTGGAACTTGGTATAAGCTATGTTCAATCCCTGTAGGTGACTAAGGTTTCTTAAGGATTAGCAGGTGTTGTTATATGCATATAATTATGAATGTCATCATTATTATAAGACTCATTTACTTGCTTAGAAAGTAAAGCAGCTTTTAATATACATTGCCAAATTCACACATGCAGATTTATGATAGCGTATGCTCTTCAGAACTACAAGGAGACGATAATTTCTGGTCACAGAACAGAAAGTTCTAGCAATTTTGTTTCAAGATTTGTTTCTTCTGTCTGAAGCTTGACTTAACATATGGAAAACCTACATTTTCTCATTCAACTTATCATAGACTTTCTCCAAATGCCTGCAAACATGTTCTTTCCATAACTAAAGGAAGCACCAGGCTTGTGTGAGTATCTTCAGACATATGGCTGTCAGAATGAAAGCACCTGAACTTCAACCACAGACTCACTGTGCTGTCCTTCAGAGCCTCTGACAGCTCAGTGGACACAAACCATGTCTGAAATTTTTATCTCAGGAATTTCAGAGTTACTCTGAGTAGACATTAGACTGATGCAGGATATTTCAGTCACCAAATCACTTTCTAATGTGAATTGCAGGGGAAACTGAAGAAGGGTTCTCACTCCTTAAATGTATTTGATTTGTAAAACCCAGGAATTGCACCTGCCTGCCACACATATCATTTATGCAGAGGATCCTGTTATCTTTATCAGGAGCCCAAAATTTAGACAGAATTTAGACTCTTACCTTCATTGACTCCAGAAGTGATAGTCCTGTCACAGTTATTACTAATGAACCTCTGTGACCTGCTGACACCTTTTATCTCTGTACAGGTCCAGTAAGACTGTCATTGGTTACAAAATGGGTGCATCTAATCTTGGGAGAAAGGAGAGCTGATCTTTTTTCTTGACATTGCTGGCTGTAGGTTTGCAAAGAAAAAAGTTCCAGCAGTGACCTACATAATAGAATCATAGAATTATAGCTCGGTTGGAAAAGACCTACAAGATCATCCAGTCCAACCATCCACCTACCACCAATAACCCCACTAAACCATGTCTCTCAACGCTACATCTAAATGTTTCTTGAACACCTCCAGGGACGGTGACCCAACCACCTCCCTGGGCAGCCCATTCCAGCACCTGACCACTCTTTCAGAAAAGAAGTAAATCACTGCCCCCTAACTCTGAATCTAGAAGCCAAAAACAGCTTCAGGCAGCTCTGTGCACCTACTCTACGTGGAGTCACGGAAGGGGGCTGATTCTCTTCAGTTGTATCTTTTCATCCCTAGAGTTTGCTTTTGCTATGTTCCTGGATCAGCTCCAGTGAGAGGCAGAGTATCTCTCAGCAAGCCTGTGTGCTCAAAGGCCTTCCCAGCAGCTGGGAGCAGTCAGGAGTGGAGAGGGATTGCAACAGACACAAGGGAATAGCATCTAAAAGGGTGAAATGAAATCATCCAACAATGTTAACATGTGCTCTTGCTTTAGATAGTTTATACATGTATGTATTACATTGTTTGGATATCATAATTAAGTTGGATTTTTTTGCTGTAGTTTCATTTCCAGAAGAAAAGAAAAGAAGAATCTGAAATATTTTGCTGAGCTGCTCTGATCTCATATAAATTTAATTTGATTTTGGTGGAGAAAATGGAGCACAGATGTCAGAGATACTGGAGCAGGTCCAAAGAAGGGCAACAAGGCTTGTGAAGGGCTTGGAGAAAATGCCCTATGAGGAGCGACTAAAGGAACTGGGGCTGTTAGTCTGGGAAAGAGGAGGCTGAGGGGAGACCTTATTGCTCTCTTCAAATACCTGAAAGGTGATTGCAATGAGAGCAGGGCTGGTCTCTTCTCACTGGTGACAGGTGACAGGACAAGGGGAAATAGCCTCAAGTTGTGCCAAGGGAGGTTTAGGTTGGATACCAGGAAAAACTTCCGTACAGAAGGGGTTGCTAAGCACTGGAACAGGCTCCCCAGGGAGGTGGTGGAGTCACCATCCCTGAATGTGTTTAAAAATCATTTGGATGTGGTGCTCAGGGACATGATTTAGCGGTGGGTTGTTAGAGTTAGGGTAGTATGGTTAGGTTGTGGTTGGACTTGATGACCTTGAAGGTCTTTTCCAACCTGAGCAATTCTATGATTCTATGATTCTATACTGACTGTAGAGCTGGTCCTTAATATGTCCACACTGAGAACTCCTTGTATGGAAAGCTTGCTGTTATTGATCATGCACACTTGAGTGTGCTTGGCCGAGACCTGTCTCTTTAACGTAGATTTCCACAGCAGTTACTGTGGTGTGGAGGGTGTTGTGTAGGCACAGATCAAATATACCAGAAATGGATGCATCCACCACTTCTGTGAGATGGATGTACAGCTCCATGGCCAGCTCCCACCACCATGATGCAAGGGAATATGTTACATGGGGGAGCGCATACCGTGTGTTACTGAGCTCACTAGGGAGGATGCGGAGTCCTTTCCCATGCTGAGCTGTCCATCTCAGAAGAACTGATTCTGGGAGAATTCCTTGCAAGCCCCTTCTGCTGTACTTGTGTGACACACCTGGAATCTGAGGGATGAGAATTAAATGTGTTTAAAGAAACTTCAGTGGAGGACTATCCTCTGAAGGTGCTACCCTGTGCTAGTGGGAAGATCTTATTGAGCACGCTGTTCCACAGCAGGAGACTCACAGAAAGGAAATAGCATATGTCTGAAACGGAGGCTTTCCTGTGGAGAGTTTAAAGTGCTGATTGCTTTTTTAGGGTGTAGACCTGATGACTGTTCTCCAGATAACATGCAGACTAAGAATATGAACTAGTAACATTAACCAAGTTTCATATCATAAAGTAGCAACAAGCCTAAACAAAATTCATTTTCTACCTCACCACTAGGAAAAACAAGGAATTTTAGGGCTCAAGAATAACAGGTGTTTTCTAAATTTGGAAAGGACTTTTGAAAGACAGATACCCATTATTCAAGAATAATACACTTCAACTTTCTTACTTCGAGGCCAGTTTTTTGCTCGTTGGTTACTTTTATACTTTCTGCATCATGTCAGCCTGACCAATGAGGTGGCACAGTTAATTTCCCATTTTGGAGCACAAGAAGTTGTTCCAGACAATGCAGTTCCAACCACACTTCTGATATGGCTGATGATTTTCTCTTGCATTTTTTTCTAGCTGTTCATTCCTGACCTGCCACTGCACAGGGCTGTTAGCATCCTGAATCATAAAGTGTACTCAGCACCCGAAAAATTCCCTACTCAGAAAGATCAGTAAGCAGCAGCTTGAGGGTAGACTACTGTACAAGAACAGAGTATGTATATCCAGCAGCCAAAGCCTACAGACACTTCCAGAAACCGTGAACCTTCTGCATGCTATATGCTCTGATACATCCTGTGAAGATGAATTGATTGCATGTGTTATTTTGTGTATGTCATCTTAGTGCATGCACGCAAACCACATACATGCACAGTATACACAGCAGCCTCACAAAGCAGCAGTTGTTATGGACAAACTGATTCTTGCCTGCAACTACTTTCCCTGTGGTAGTACCCATATTTGGCTGGATGCAAATCTAGCTAGATTTATCTGAGCCGCAGGCCTGCTCTTCTCCAGTTTTTCCACATTCTTCATCCTTTTTCAGCATTACCTAGCACACTGTCAGCTGGTTGCTCAAGCAGTTCCTGCTGACACTTCTTTTTTCTGCTTTAATTGCTTATGGCAAACCATGCCTCTAGAAGTCATGAGAAAACTTTCTTCTTCTTTGTACGTTTTAGTTACTCTACACACAAACATTTAGGCACTTTCAACTTGGAAACAGCAAACTATGTTGCACCAATATTTCTTAATCACTCTCATCCTAAAGGATTGCTCTGATAGGTTATGAAACAACTGGATATAATGGAAACAATTTTGCTTCCCTTTCCAAGAGGGCAGCTGCATTTTCTTCATCTTCTCCAGATGTACCCAAGGGCCCACAAGAAAACATCAGCTTTAGTAGTTTGGCAGGCTATTGTATTTCTCACACTTGGACTCAGGTCTTCCCACTACTAGCAAGTAGCAAAATTCTGTTCTGTCACTAGTTTTTTGTCTCTTCTTCACTTCACAATGTCTTCAATCCCAAAATAATGCCCTATTTCTAAGGGTGAGTTGTATTGATTGAGCTATAAAGCATCCCAGAGCCACCTGCTAGTATCCACGTGATACAAGTAGTAAGATTCATTCCATGGACAACAAAGATGTATTACTGGCAAACTTGACTTTTTGGTTTTTTATTCTGCATCTCTTCTTTACCCTGGTGCTGCTGGCAGGTGGCAGATGCTCTTAATCTATTTGGGTTAACGATAATCTCAGCACTGTTTTCCTGTTGAGGACGGAGCTGTCAGGAGAATTTGACTCACTGCGAGAAGTTACTCAACCTGCTGCTGTCTTTGCATCCCAGATGAAGTTTCCAGGATATCAAGAGACTACTGAGTTCATGAAGTGAATATATGATTTCAAAGCCACTCCACCCACCTCAAATTGTTTACTTTTTCAGATAATGAACAAAAATAACCAAGATTTGTAAGAGAAATACCGAGTGCACTGAAAAAAAAAAAAGGCAGGAAGTAAAGGTTGCTAGATTCTGGTGTGCCTTATTTTCTATTTTCCGCATGAAAATCATCTGCAAAGAGCTAATGTTTTGGGACAGTTTCTGGCTAGCTTTAGTACAGCATGAGGAGTACTCTTCTTTTTCTTTTCCTCTTTTTCTTTTCTTTTTCCTCTTTTTCCTTCTTCTTTTTCTTATCTTTTTTTCTTTCCTTCTTACACGTAGCTGTGGCACGGACATATATGATTTAGTGGACATGGTGGGAATGGGTTGATTGTTGGGTTTGATGTTCCTGGAGGTCTTTCCAACATTAATGATTGTGATCCTTCTTTCTGTCTTTCCTTCTTTCCTTCTTTCTTTTTTTTAAGGGAGAGGAGATACATGGATTGGTTCTTTTTTGCTAACTTCTTCATGTTTCAGTGTATTATTTCAATCTTGATTACTTTCTGAATTGGAACATTAGTTAATAAATAAATTTCAATGTAATTTATTCAGTACTTCACTAGCAGTTATTCAAACACCATATTTTTTTATTGCTGAAATTATTGCCATTTGTATTCCTAAATAGATTTATTATGTTTTTGTAGTTTTATGTGTGCTTTATACAGATATATAAAATCAAGGAGGATACAGGTGAACAGCTGAGTCCAAAACGAGATACAATGAAAAATCTTAGCTGCAGAGGATTTAGCAAGTTAGGTTTGCTCTAAAACAAAACCATATTTATTCAAGCAACTTCTGAACTGAATTTTACTGGTGCAACACAGCACTGAAAACATGGTGACTGTGTGGCTGAACAAATTACATTTGGTCAGGGCATAAGAACACACAAGGGTTGCAGATATAGCATGGTACTCACTTATCCTCTGTATGGTGTGCTTTATCTGGAGGAGCATGTACCAGAGAAGCTGTGAAAGACCAGGGGGAAAGTCTCACTAGTGCTTTCCAGCTCAGCACCGCCTGATAATGTTTAACATGAGGGAGAGCACTGTCCTGTAGTTAAGGGTGGGCCTAAACACCTAACTGCACGTGCTTTGCTGTATGGGTTTCAGTGGACGCGCTATGATTTAAACTTATAGGTTTAGAGGACGCCATTTAGAGGATGTCATTTTCTCTGTGCCAGGAGGAAACAAAGCCCTGTGCAACAATGAGCATGTGTCAGGAATATCAGGCAAGGAACCCTCTCCCATTTTCAACATCAGCCTTCTGCAAGTGCTCTATCTTTTGAAAATCTACTTGCACACACAGCAAATTGCCTTCCTGATAAGATCAGTCCCTCAAGGACTGTGGCAGGAGTCAAAGGACTTTTCCAAGGAAACACAGAGTATTGTCACTGACACAGGGACAGGCTGTTTCCTGTCTCTATTTGTTGTTCTTTTCTCAAAGAGTCAAATCCTGTTGTCCTTAATTGGTCCTTGCATGTTCAAAGTCTTCATTAATACCAAGGGTGGGACCTGCCTGTTTTGCACCACCGGGTAACGAAAATCCATTCTCAGCAAGGACAGTTGTGTTAGCCCAACATGCACTGCCAAGAAGATACACTGTAGGAAACGCAAAGCATAAAGCATATGTAGATTTTACACTTTTCTGATTGTTTTTTTTTTTTGTTTTTCCATAATCAGTAACTCCCAGTGGAGTCAAAGAAAGCCTTCCTGTCACCTCTGAGGCCTGCGGCTGTCTTCAAAAGGCCAGTGCTGCCAGATCCTTGAGTTCACAAGTGAAACGCCCTCAGTTAGACATGCTGCTAGAGTGCTGTTTTTTGAGGTACATTACAGCCTAGTTTGTTCTTAGTGAAAAACTCAGCTGGACATATTTTAATTTCTGCTTGCAACATACCTTGGCTATGAAACTTTATCTGACAGATCGTGTCTGGGGAATGATTCAGTGCTTATGCTTACTCCCTTTTAGACACAGAAAGGTTGTCCAGAGAAAACTCTAGAAAGATGTGAAATTCCGCCTGTGTTCTGTCAGTGTCATGCACGAGTTTGGGTTGCTCTGCAGTGTCTGATATGACAAGACACCTGTGCTTAGGACAATTCACCAGAAGACTATCCATCCACTGGTGGCTGGGTTTGTATTCCTCAGGAATAATCATGTGTATAGATGAGCAATAGGCTGGTGACATGGTTGTTCTATACTTCAATTTACACGATTTGTATAATTCCAGAGAAAAAGACAATTATGCAGCAAATGCCTTGAATCTGATATTGCTTTGCTATATCATATACAGGGACCAAAGGTAACACAAAAACAAGTCCTCAAAACTCAGATTCTCCTACTACTTTTTTTCAGCATACTGAGAGGTTGAGATGCTGAGAAAGAAGAGTTACTATTTTCACCTTTCAATCTGGACACTTTCCCATGTAACCTACAGTAGGCAACCTGCTTTAGCAGGGGGGTTGGACTGGATGATTGCCAGAAGTCCCTTCCAATCCCTGTGATTCTGTGTGTTGGAAACTGAGGAACAGAAAAACGCTGGAAACAGAGAAATGACACTGCAGCCCTGAATGTGAAGCAGCTCCTGAGGGGCTCCGGCAGTTTGGGCCCATCCCTCCATACTGGGAAGGCAGATGCAGTTCTGGGCCCTGCAGATGCTAGGCAGAAATGTCAAAATAGCTTAGTTCTGACCTGTAGCACCCTTCCTGATCTTACAGCAAGTCATGGAGTCTGGATTCAGGTTTCATTCTGAGTTTCATGAAACCAGTATCATGCAATTTATGGTTTTAAGCATATTTCTACCTGGCACACGAGATCATGGGTCAGATCCCTGCTCACACAAACCAAAGCTCTCTGCCTTCAAGGCTGGTGGCTTTTGAATTACATCTGCCTATAGCTGATGCACAGGACCCACAGTGAGAGCACAAGCACTCCTCAGTTAAGGAACTAAAGTAAAAGCTCTATAAATGAATGCACAAGTCTGGCCTTCACTTCTATCTCGTAGGTCTTTAATTTTATCAAAGAATCACAGAACTGCAGGGGTTGGAAGGCGCCTCAAGAGAACATTGAGTCCAACCTCCCTGCTAAAGCAGGTACCCTACAATAGGTCTCACTGGTAGGTGTCCAGATGGGTCTTGAATATCTCCACAAAAGAAGACTCCACAGCCTCTCTGGGCAACCTGTTCCAGTGCTCCATCACCCTCACCATGAAGAACTTCTTCCACATGTTAGCACAGAACTTCCTATGTTCAAGTTTTAGGCCATTTCCCCTTGTCCTGTTGCTCATTACAAACCACCAAGAAGAGCCTGGCCTCATGCCTTTGCCTCCCACCTCCCTTTAGACATTTATAAATATTTATCTTCTCCCCCCTCAGTCTTCCTTTCCCCAGGCTGAACAGACCCAGGTCACTCAGCCTTCCCTCATATAGGACATTCTCCAGGCCCTTTATCATCTTTGTGACCCTCCACTGGACTCCTTCTAGGAGATCTCTGTCTTTTTTGAACTGAGAAGCCCAGAACTGGACACAGTAGTCTAAATGTGGCCTCACCAGGGCAGAGCAGAGAGGGAGGATGTACTTCTGCAGCAACAGGATGAACTGACTTCACTGACCTCCACCTTTATGCAGTACTTACTGTAAGGGCTGCTGCATCCTCTTGAGAAAGTTTTGTTTCTCCATGGTGTGACCAGGAACTACCTGGGCTGGCACAGCACTGGGCTGGACGTAGTGATATCACCAAGCTGCCATGACACCTCTGTCTCCAGCATGGGGAGCAGGGACAGGCACTCTCCCTGGCCATGGGCACCAGCAGTATGTATGCAGACTGCAGCAAGCACACAGGCCTTCTGGCCTCCTGTCTGCAGGGCTGCACTCACTTCTTCCAGTGACAGAAAGCCCTGGAAGCAGAATGGCACTAAAGATTCGGACTGTCTGTAAAGCACAAAGTATGGTTATATCCAAAGCAGGAAAATAATAGATGTGATGAATAAAATAATCAGTTATTCTTCTTGCTTCAGTTAGAAAAAAAGTGTTAGTTTCCCTTCTTCTTACTGTAGATTACAAACATGAAGGGAAATTCCTGTTATTTGCAAAGACTGTAGGAGACCTGGATTTCCCTGCTACCGCACACATTTGAACAACTACATCTGTAGCACTCTGTGAGAGACTTTTTAAATTCAGATATGTGGACCATTCTGAAAGAACTTCCAGCTCCATCTATTTCTAGTGGTTCTGTTTATAAAATAAACTTGCATTCCTGTTGATTAATAAGAGACTCACAAAAAAAAAAGAAAAAAAAGAAAAAAGCTCTGCTTCTGCCATGGACTAGTTCTTTGAGTTCCATGGTTCCTGCTGCTGTCTGTAAGGGCTTGAGAGGTTAACATGTGAATAGCTATGGAATCACTAATCCTAACATGTAAAATAGCTGATAAAATATTCCAAGTGTTAAAAATACTGCTAACTACTGAATCTAAAAGACATGTCCACCTCATGTCAATTCACACATATTAAGTCCACGTCAAGGACATAAAAGAAACTATCAATCAAACTGTCAGCCAGCCCTCCTACTGGCAAAGCACCATACTCAAGGCTGTGCATGTCTGACTATCCACAGAGCAATGTGCTAAGCTTTCCTTGGGCTTCTGCAACAACTCGAAGAAGTAATTACACAAGTCTAGGAGGCTTATTTCCTCTTCTGAGAATAACAAAGCCCATCTGTTCTTCACATATTAAGTACATTCTAAAGTCCTACTAACTATAACAGAACAGTTAACCACAGAATCATAGAATGGTTGAGGTTGGAAGGGATCGCTTGGGATCATCTAGTCCAACCCCAGCTTGAAGCAGGGTCACTTAGAGCACGTTGCCCAGGATCACATACAATCAGGTTTGACTATCTCCAGAGAAGGAGTCACCAAAACCTCTCTGGGCAGCCTGTTCCAATGCTCTGTCACCCTCAGAGTAAAGTTCTTCTTCATGTTTGTATGGAATTTGCAATGTTCCAGTTTGTGCCTGTTGCCCCTTGTTCTGTCACTGGGCACCAGTGAAAAGAGCCTGGCCCCATCCACTTGACGCCTGCCTTTAGACGTTTGTAAGCATAGGCTAAACAGGCCCAGCTCTTTTTTTTTTTTCCTCAGAGGTGAATCTCTAGCCCCTTTGTCATCTTTGTAGCCCTCCACTGGACTTGCTCCATGTATCTCCATGTGTTTCTTGTACTGGAGAACCCACAATGGGACACAGCACTCCAGATGTGGCCTCACCAGCACAGAGTAAAGGGAGAAGATCACATTCTTCAGCCTGCTGGTCACAATTATTTTAGTGCGCTCCAGGATACCACTGGCCTTCTTGGTCTCAAGGCACACTGCTGGCTCATGGTCAACCTACTGTCCATGAGGACTCCCAGGTTCCTCTCCACAGTGCTGCTTTGCAGTAGGTCAGCCCCCAACCTGTACTGGTGCATGAGGTTATTCCTTCCGAATGCAGGACCCTGATCTTTGTTAAACTTCATGATGTTCTCTGCCCATCTCTCCAGCCTGTTGAGGTCTCTCTCAATGGCAGTGCAGTTCTCTGGAGCATCAGCCACTCCACCCAATTTGGTATCATCAGCAAAGTTGCTGAGGATGCACTCTGTGCCTAATCTGTAGTTTTTTACTTTGCTGTAAAGCTGTGTAAGACCAAACCAGACAGAAAGCCTGGTGAAATATCTTCTCTGGTGATTTGACAAGCCACATACTCTGATGTAATCTTTTTTCGCTTGCTGTTTTTCTCCTAGGTAAAGTGGAAGCAGCGCTGGACCTCATCCTTATCAATTCATTCCCTCTGGTGGGCAACTCAGAGACATCACTTATCTGTATCACTTCGAAGTGGCGCTCCCGTGAGTCTATCACAATTGACCGAGACCAGGAGGATGTGACAAACCAACACCGAGAGCCTCTGGAGGTCAGTGAAGACTCAAAGAGAGCCACAGCCAAGATGGTGATGTGGAAAAGGGAAAAAGCCAGTGAGACCATTGGAGCATACTACTGCGAAGGGAAGCTCAAGGATGAGGTGACAAGGATACACACGATGAAGATGCCACGGGGAGGTACTGTGCAAGGATCAAAACTGACTTGTGCATGTCATTGTGTGCATGCCAGCAGTTATCTCTGTTTCACAGATGTGGTCACAAACATTGGCTCCAGAGCAGGCAAGGCAGCCTGGAGTCAGCTAAAATAGACTGGGCTCAACTCCATGGTTTTTTCTGTAGAGTGCAGAGACAACTGGTTGATACCAGCCGCTAGTCATTTCCTGGTGGAAGACAGTCAGATGTCTACAGGTACTCTACCTGTAGCTGGCTGCTGTTAGGAATGAAGTTAGGTGGCAATGGCCTCAATGATGCCACAAAACAATACACATGGAAACTCCATCACTATGAGACTCCTTCACAGGTCTGAGATCTAGACAGCCAAACATTGCTATCCTTGTTTTTTAATAGGCAGCCTGAGCCTGGAAAATAACTGCCTATGGTCCAGGAAAATCATGTCAGCCTATTTTGATTTGCTTATTCTGTGTCAGTATAGAAAAAAAAAACAACAGCACAACAATGGATAGAAACTGCAGAGGAGTTTCTCCGAATCTAAGAAAATCATTCACAAAAATCCACTATACATTTCAATTTTGGTTTGGCTGTAAAGCTACAGTCGATAATCACGTCAGGGAGATAATAGTGGGAAGGTGGATTCCCATGGACCAGCACTCTGTTCATTAAACGACCTCATTAGCTTTAGAGACCAAATTCTGAAGCACAGAGATCACCATAAACTACAGAAAAATAATGTAAGCAATATTTTGGCCAGTTTTCTGCAGCAAATCCTGTTTTCAAAATTTCAACAGAATTTGGCACAATTTACTGTTTTGCTGTACGTTTGCTTCACACCATGGCTCCTGGGCTGTGCGGACACTTGACACTTTTGTTTTTCTGTGTTGGGTTTTAGTAAGAAGAAATATCATTATTAGTATCTCCCAGAATTATACAGCTAACTTACTTAGAAAAAAAGCTTTTCTTTTGCATGAGCTACAACTAGTGTCCAAACAACTAGTTTGTTTCTTTACGTATGGAAATGTTCCAAGAAAAGTGAGCAGGACAAGTGCCTATTTATTTGGCTCGTGTCATCTCTGACCAAATGTGCTCTTTGAAGGCTCAGGAGAGCTACTAAGAAAGCTCTGCATGTGCACCACCTCTGCAGGGCAAACAGCTGTTGTTTCAAAGGAGGCAGCAGTGGGGAGGAGGACATAAGATAACATGGAAAGTCCATGGAAAGCTCTGGAGGAGGGAACAACACCTTCAGCTTGACCGTGCCTCTGGCTGAACACCAGTGACCTAAAGCTGCCATGTGCAGCAACCTCCATGAGAAGGATGAGGGTCCTCTAAATCAGTTGGTGTTTTGCAGCCAGTATCTGCACACCTAGGAGCAGAGAACTTGAAGTAACTAAACTTTGAGAGCTTCCTGTGTGGGAGAAGTAGTTCTAACCAGAAATAACACAGCATTCACATCAGTGTTAGGTAGGCTTCCACAAATCTTTTCTGGGTTTGAATCTGTTTCTCGGATTTTCTTTGCAAAAGTTTTAAATGAGAGACTTTGAGCTAAGAACTCATCAGTGAATGTGTGTAATTTGAGTCTAGATTGGTGAGAAAGAGGTACAACAGAAATTCTCAAAGCTATTAAGTCCACAGAAAGAGGAAGAAGAGGTCAGTGAAGGACTGTGCTGTTTGGCAAAGCATCTGTAGTTGGAAAACAGGACTTTTTGCCCTTCACTGTTGCTGCCTGAATATTTTCTAAAGACAGAGAGTGTTATCCAACAATAAAAACTCAGCAAGAGTTGAAATGAGCAGTTTCCCACTGCGGATACAAAAGACACAGGAAAGAGCTGTACTTTTGAAAAGCCAGCCACTGTTTTACAGCTTCAAGCCAAGAAGCTACTGAAACACTCACTAAGTATTAATCAGTTCGGTCACCCCATTGTCTTCTGCTCTATTATGTACCTGTAATCAGATATGCAGATACACTGAACACTTTTGCCATATAATAGGAAAGATAACAGGTTCATTTTCCTGTTTTATTCTGTATGTGTGCCATTCTGAAAGTGTAAGTAAGGAGTCCATTCTCCTGCATTTCTTTATGTGTTAGCATTATGTTTACACGTGTAGCATTGACCCATGCAGTAAGAAGGAACAGACTATGCTTTTTGTATGTATGGGGAGTAATTATTATACTGGAAATATAGCATGCATACATAGAATAGAACTCTTGCCTTGCATCTAGTCAAATACAATTTGTTCAATTTCTCTACAAATTAATGTGTATTTTCATATATATGATTGAGTTCCCCCCCGTCCCCTGAAACTCTCCAGAGCAGGCAAACAGACAATAATGGAAACACTAGTGAAAGAACATTATGGCACTTGCTCTGCAACTCCGTTCATTATGTCTCTATAAGGAATTGGCACACTCAAGATGTGAAATCATGAAACACAAGTCACAGTCTAAAAATACTTTGGAACGGAGCCTACCAGAGAGTGTGGGTTCTTTTCCATTGCAACAATACTGTGAAGAAAAAGTCTTGTGGGTAAGCTAAACAACATACAAAGAAAAGAAAACAGGAATACAAAAGTTTAATATCTTGCTGAACCAATTAGTAATACCTCTTTTAGGATTATTTGTATGGAACCATTTGTCTTTGGGAAAGCTGCTGATCTTTCCTAGATAGATCACAGTGTTGAACATGCATTTGTTATTCACAAATAACTTCCAGCTCAGGAGCTGACAGTGAGTTGGAGCTGCTCTCAGTTTTTTATTTTACTGTTTTTAAGGAGAACTTTCTACATTACTCTACATTAGAATTCTCTGAGATGTAGATTGAGATACCAGTGTACCTGAGGTACCATGTTACCTACTAACATGGCAGATCCTTGATATTTTCCCACTGTGCCATGCATGTTTTAGGTACCATGCAGGAAGAGTCTGTCTGAAATCAGCTGAAAAAAACGGATTTGTCAGAGCTTAAACTTTAGAACAGTGCTGAGGTGGAAGGCGAGGAAAGCAGTAGCAGCAAATGGCTCCCATGATCTGAAAAAAACAAGGTGCAGGGGAAACTTACCCAGGAGCAGCATGCACAGGAGGAGCTCTGAGACTATGCAGCTTCAAAGCAGGAGAAAAGGCTGGGCAGAAAATCCACACTTCACATCTCTGGGAACTGTACAAAGAAGTGTACAAGAGTCAGATAAAGAGCTGAAATTAATACTGTTTAATAATTTCATAAATCAGGTGATTTATGAAAAAATCAGAAAAATGGTTTTTTTGACACCTGACATGTCAGTAGCAGTATGGCATAAAAACTCAATGTTAAAACAGAACAGAAAATCAGAAAATACTACAAATTTTCCAGCTAAATGAAAGTAAGCATGTCTAACTTCTCCTAACTTGTTTCAAAATAATAACTTGTGATTAAAATGATCATTTAACTCGTCACAAGAATTACAATTTCTTGAGATTTTTCTGTGCCCTCCTCAGTTACTTTTTAATCATGCTTCCACGAGTAATGACAAGTAAAGGAAAAATTCTGTGAAAATTTTTCTCTTTATCTTCTTTTTATTAAATCAGAACTATAAACAAACACATAAAAGTACTTTTCTCTTTAAGGAGGAAAATCAGTTTCCCTGATAACCAAAAAATACGGTTGAAAGTATAATTCAATAATTCAAGTTGAATACAGATCCAGTGGAAAAGTCCACTGGAAAATTGAAACATACCATTAATCTACATGTAGAAAGTTTCTCCTACAAATTAAGCCACATTTTCAGATGGGGCTATTTTGGGAAAAACAACACTGGGTCTAAATACAGTTTATTCTTTTGTTCTCAGTGCAGGCTAGCACTCTCAGTATTTATAGATGATGTGGTGAATGAACACCAGCACAGGCCATGCTGTCTTTCTGCGTCTCCCCCAGCCCCTACATGACTGTAATCTCCTGATCTGTCTCAACCATTCTGCATCAGAAAGCTGAACCAGAGGAGAACTGAGTCACACAGGCTGCGTGTCTGCTCGTTTCTACAATACATTTTCCAGTTTGATATCCAGCCTGCTTTAAAAATGTCCCAAGGGATGAGGAAAGTTAGGAAAGCATTTCACAGCCAGTTGGAGCTTCTAGTTAGGAAGTGTTTTCAATTACTCAGCCAAAATCCTTTAAAAAAAAAATTCCATGTCTCAGTTTCGAGTGGCATTCTGTTGTTTGAGGTTATGGGTGAGTCCTCAGTATTTGCCAAATATCGGGATGAGATGGTTGATGCTAAATAGCCTGTGTGTGCAAGGAGGACATTTAAACATCAGAATCAGAGATGGAGTCATGCTTGTAAACCATTCTCAGCTTTCAGCCCAGACACCAGGTACAGATGACAGCTGCTGCAATTTATTTCAAATTTATGTCCTATTTTGTCCTTAGCTTCATTCCACCCAGTGGCCTTAACAGTTACGGCAAACAAGGGAGAACACGTGAATATTTCCTTCATAAGAATGGCAGCAAAAGAAGAAGATGCAGTGATCTACAAAAACGGTAATTAGCCTTTCTCTTGTCTCTTCATTCTGTCCTCAGCTACCTGCCACATAACTGCCTTAAAGTCACTGCTGATGATGCCCTTGTGGCAAAGCTGGAGCAGGCATAATTCCTCATGCATCCAATGTCCCTTAAAGGAACCATTTGTCATACTTAAATATTGAAATTCATCTACTCGTTTCTCTCCCATCAGAACGCAAAATCCTATCTACACCTTTCCTTTATTTCCCATTTTTCCTTTTTCATTTCTTTCCCTATCCCCTCATATCTTTGCCTGTATGACTTCAGCTTTTATTTGTTTTCTGTGCCACCGTGCATGCTTATTTATCACATTTTTATTTGCATTTCTACAGCTTTTCAAGTGCACCATAGCCTTAGAAATAAGTGTAGTTTTTTGTCTACCTCCTGTAAAAAGGTAGATTACTAGAAATCACAGTTTGATCACATTTAATCATAACTTTAGATGTGAACAATTTCTACCTCTGGAAAGCACATGTAACGTTCTGGTCCATCTTTGTCTGCTGAGTCTAGCTTACAGTGAGCACCCAGGAGACAGGGCATAAGTAAAGGATGAGGTAAGTACATGTCAGCATACTGCAGAATTCTGCATGCAGCAAGTCAGCCTCAGCCCCAGTTAGTATTCAGATCTGCTCTTTGCAGGCTGGAGGAAAAAAAAAAAAAGGTGCCTTTTAGAAAGGGCAATTTAGCTGTTGCTGTCTCTCACTTCAGACATTTAAGTAACCCTTCCCCCTTGCAGGCTCTCACAAGGCCATCCAGCAAACACAACTGTTCTCCTGAACAGAATTTCTCTAAGATATTGGCATAAAGTACCGCCATGGAAAATGAGCCACAAAAGCTGAACCTTGCCAAAACTATGTTAGCATAAGGCTTTCTCAATACTTTGCTGTCGTCACTTTTCACAGATTGTAACTCAAAAGACATCATGTAAACAAACAAAACACAGTTTCAGAATGAATCCTTTTCATTTTTTTCATTTTTTGCTCCTTTTTTGGCCCTGCTTTCTTGAAGAATTGTTACGTGTTGTCAATGTCTTACCAGACTAAAAGTCTTCTTGCTGTTTTGACAGTGATCCTCAACAGGGTTTTATGTTTCAAGGTTGCCTGAAATTTGACTGCTAGGTAGTGCAAAGACTAAATGGTATCGGCTTACTTAGTGAGCATATATGACCAACTACAGAATAACATATACATGCTCCTGTGGTGAGAAAACACAGAAGAGGCAGAAACATGTTAAGTCACGGAAGAAAAGAGAAAGCTGTACTGTACTCTTCCTGCTTTGGTCCATGAGGTCAGTCTTTGAGCTGGTGAGATGGCAGAGGGCATGGCCGGGTATGCTGTTTTACTCCTCCCAGCTACACCAGGCTCCTTGCAGAGCCATCACTCATTGCAGGAAAGGCCAAGGAACAAAAGGAAAACTTCCAACCACAACTCCTAGCTACATTCTTGTAAAGCAGTGCTTAACTCCAACTTGTTTGTGCCATTCACCTACTGCATCTCCTCAAGATCCAGCTTCCTCTTCACTTGTACCACTCCAGTTGCTAGCACAACTAAAGTGCTAGCACAACTAGCACAGCTAAAGTGCTGTCAGCAAGTCAATAACTAATAAATACATTTTGCTGCTTACTTCATCCCAGCTGTTCTTTCTCAGCAATCAGCTCAACCTTTCTCTGGCGGTGCAGGATGAATGACTTCTGCCTGCTGTGCTCCTTCTCCAGGTTCCTTCATCCACTCGGTGCCCAGGCACGAGGTGCCAGGCGAGCTGGAAGTTTCCTATCCCCAAGTTCAGCTGCAGGATGCGGGTGTTTACTCTGCCAGATACATAGGAGGAAACCTCTTTACTTCTGCTTACACAAGGCTTATTGTAAGACGTAAGTTCCATTAATGTGTGCTAATGGTTAATTGTTTAATGTTGTAATGAATATGATATGAAACTTACACTGTTTCCAAATAAGGGCCAAAATCTTTCTTGGCATAGGCTGCCATCTGATTATGTCAGAAGAAATGTTTTCCTAACAGTCTTTGGGATAAGCTGATACAGATTTGAGCAGCTGAGAGAGAAAAAATCTGCAGATTTAGGCACAATTCATCTTAACTATTGCCAGAGGAAATAGCTCTTTTCTCAAATATCAAATATCTAAAATATCAAATAAGACTGAACAAAGAAGAGTGGCAGGGGTCTCTTGTGAATATGAGATGTGGATATGAGCACAAAGTAAATTTCTTCAAATGTATCTGTTCTCTACGGAAAGCACAACCCAAACTCCATTTATCCTAGAACAATCTTCAGCATACCTTACTGATATTTCACAAACTACACCAGTTTGTTTAAGTAGCCATTAATGGTATTGGTATCTTTTTAAATTATGATGTGAGAAATAAAATCATGACAGGCATTTAATCCAACATAAAAACTGATTTCTTTTAGCCCAGAAACAGGTCATCAGTTCACTGAAGACAGCAAAGATATAGCAGTGGTGAACTTTGTCTAATGAACTAATATCAAGAAAACTACTAGTGCAGAATAAAATCATGACTTGCCAAATGCTAGTGCAGTGGGAGCGATGCCAAGCCTGCACCTGCTGGCTTACTGTTGGCATAGCCCGCTCTGCGTGAACAGAAATGTTAAATGTAACATCTTTGCTAACTTCCAAACTTACTTTCCCAAACCAAAATCTGATTTCAAACACTAAGACTTCCTCAGTTTGTTCTATGAAAATGTTATGTGAAATTACTTTGTACTACGCAACAGATCTGCTCCAGAAATACAGGTGCTTCCACAATGAAAAAACTGACAATTTTACATGAGGTTAGATGGCCAGCATCTGTGAGGGTGGCATATGGATCACACAGTCACTACTGATTTACTGGTTATTGAATAAGAAGACAACAAATATGTCATTATATTTTGTCATGAAAGGATGTGAAGCTCAGAAGTGGGGCCCTTCCTGTAGCTCCCACTGCCCTTCCTGCATGAACAATGGCATTTGTCATGAAGATACTGGGGAATGCATCTGTCCTCCAGGTTTTATGGGAAAAACATGTGAGAAAGGTAAGCAAATATTCTTTTCAACGATTACTTACTAATTTGCACTCAGTAATAACCCTGTTTGACTCCTTACGGATATAGCATTTACAGCTGGTGCAGTGTTGGGTAGGATTGAATTAATGCAGCTGTTCTTGTAGCTTAACTTTTCCCTCTCTCCTCACAGTAGAGATGATATTGCCAGGAAAGATAAATGTTTCCAGTTCCTCTGACTGTCAAATGTATGATAGACTACGAGTTACCACACATACATACACTGGCACAGGGAAACGAAGCCCTGTACAAGAGATTCCCAGGCTGCTTCTGAATGAGCTGCCATCTGCTCACAGGGTTATTTGTCTCTCCAAGACATACCAGAAACATACGTGTATTAGTGCGTTATCTGTATTAGTGACAATTAGTTTGGATTCTGGAGAAACTGGAGGAGCACATTGCATACTGATCTCTCAGGCAACTTGTGAGTGCAGTGCTAAATATGTACCTTAAAATTCTGACCATAGTGCAGTGCTGTAAGTATTAGAGCTAAGCTTCTGGAATAGCTGACATCTGAACTACTCTAGTGTAGTAGAGATCATAGTGGAGAAATAAAACCTTGAGCAGCTTCATATGCACTGATCTCTAAGAAGATTTTCTTTTCATGGCACTGTTTATCCATTACATATTAGAAAGGCTTATAAAGAGAATTTATCGCTGCAGCTCTACACTCAAATACCTAAAGCAATGGATGCTTTGCTGATAGATTCTCAAATGGCAGAAAGCTGTTTTAGCTGCTTGAATGGAGGTTAATAGATCTAGTTCCTGAATGGTGAAAATGCTGTTTCTCATGTTAATTCAAGTTTTCTGTTGTCTAAAGCTGTATAATTGGAAACATCCACTCTTTTACAAATTAATGCTCTTGGGTCTTTCTTTTCTTCTCCTCCAATAGCTTGTGGAGCCAATACATTTGGCAAAACATGTGAAGAGAGCTGTAAAGAAAACTATGGCTGCAAAAACTACATGTTCTGCCTACCAGATCCATATGGTTGTTCATGTGCCACAGGATGGATGGGACTGGAATGTGATAAAGGTAGAATCAAAAATATGGATAACAGTGAAAAGTCCTTACTGTGCTGCATCTATGAAATACAGAAGGGATCTAACAGAGGACAATAAAATATTGGAGTTTTTCCATTATCTAAGGATATAAGGGTAATAATATTTATCCACCTCAGAGGAGCTTTTCAAATCCTCAGAAGATTTAGTAAAGTTTCAAGCTATTCAAATTGTTCTATAAAGTAACTGATGGTCCACTGAGATGTTGAAAATCCAGCAACAGCTAAGGCCCTGCTGGATTTCTACATGTCACACTAAGCAATTCACTGTCATTCATATATCCATTTCTAAACAATACTAAGTATAATTAGCCTTGACCATTTCAATTAGTCTGCAGTCTCTCTGAGACATGAAGCACATCTTCATATATGAGTATGTACTATTTTGTTCAGTGGCGCTGTGATTCTGATGAACTCTTTGAACACCATTACAGTGCAAGTGAAACAATGTGGATGTTGAAGAAGTTTCCATATTCTTATCAAGTCTACAAATGACAGGCACAGATACAAATGTGCTCTACACTGTCATGTTAGTTGTTGTGTGGATGCTCAGAGGGTGACTGAGTGCTACTACGTATGGTTTGAAACTGAGCCCTACTAAGGGAACTTAACCCTACTGGAGAACTGACAAAACCGAAAACTAGGGAAAGGCATTTGCTTGTACCATTACACTAACTGGAAATGTATGCTCTTGCAGAATGCAAACCTGGTTTTTATGGGTCAGACTGCAAACTCAAATGTAATTGTCACAATCGAGGGACATGTGACAGATATAAGGGCTGCATCTGCTCCTTCGGATGGCATGGTCTGCAATGTGAAAAAGAAGGTAAAGCAAGGTAACACGGTAGTAAATGATTTTTCCCCAGTGTAACTGAAACAGATCTTCATGCTGGTATAGCATTTCCACTCCAGACTGACATTCTTACACCATCAATTGCATCCCAAGGGCCCAGACATGTCTGTATACCTTTATTGCAGTGTTTTAAGCCTCTGCCACATAGGCTGCATTTTATAGGCTGGTATGCTACAGTTACATCAGACTCACCTCAGATTTATATCCACTGCTTGCATCAGGCATAGTACTGCCAGTAAGTAGGAGAAGGTGATCCTTCCTCTCTACTTAGCAGTGGTGAGGCTACACCTGGAGTGATGGCTCCAGTTTGGGGCTCCCCAGTACAAGAGAGACCTGGACGTACTACTGCATCCCACAAACAGCAACAGAGGTGGACTGCAGCACTTCTCCTATGAGAAAAGGTTGAGAGAGCTGTGACAGTTCATCCTGGAGGAAAAAAAAGGCAACCTCATGAATGTGTATAAATATCTGAAGGAAGTGTGCAAGGAAAATCATAGAATCATAGAATGGCTTGGGTTGGAAGGGACCTCAAGGATCATCATGTTCAAAATGCCCTGCCACAGAGAGTGTTGCCAGCCCCTAGATCAAGCACCAGATCAGATTGCACAGGATCCCATCCAACTTGGCCTTGAACACCTCCAGGGACAGGGCATCCACAACTTCTCTGGGCAGCCTGTGCCAGCACCTCACCACTCTCTAGTAAAAAACTTCCCTGACACCTAATCTAAATCTTCCTTCCTTTAGTTTAAAACTATTCCCCCTCATCCTATCACTATCAGTGATCACTATCAGTATCACTGTAAATGGTGCCAGGCTCTTTCCAGCATTGTCCACTGACAAGGTGGGAGGCAATGGGCACAAACTGAAACATAGGAGATTCCCTCTGAACATCAGGAAGCACTTATTTCTGCATGGATGATGAAGCACTGGCACAGGCTGCCCAGAGAGGTTGTGGAGTCTTCTCATCGGAGACCTCCAAAAGCCACCTGGGCACCTGAACAGCAGAGTTCTGCACACCCTGCTCTGGGTGTCCGTGTTTGAGCTGGGGTTGGACCCACCCTGTGATTCTGCGACTTGCTTTCTTTAGAGGTAGATTTGCAATCCTTACTCTATAGACATTGATTCTGACCTTAATATCAGTTACTGAAGGGAGCCGCACATCCTACATGCATGACTTTTGAATAGGTTCATGGTACTTTACCATTACATACCTCTTATTCAGCTACATACACTGCCATACCACCTTATGATCTGTAATTGATGAGACATCGTGACAACCCCAGTGTTTAAAGCAATCCTGTCTTACACAGAGTTTAGCTTACAAAGCTTTATGCACTTCACAGAATCTCTTTGGATTCAGGCCAGGCTGGTACATAGTATTTTATAAAATGCGTTCAGCAACTGTTATTTATGCCCAATAAATAAAGTGGCAAAACTGCTGTTAACCTCTAAAAGCTGTCAAGCACAAAAACAAGCAAAGAAATAAAACCATAATCCAACCAGCTAAACCACACTGTTGTGATCCAGCTGCTCTTGTGAAAAGATGCAATGGAGAGTTGCTGCATGTTTGTTACAAAATGTGTGCTTGATTTTATCATAACTAGTGTGTGTTACACTCTTCGCTGGGTAAAGAGCTGGCTGGAGGGCCGAGCCCAGAGAGTGGTGGTGAATGGAGTTAAATCCAGCTGGGGACCGGTCACCAGTGGTGTTCCCCAGGGTCGATGCTGGGGCCTGTCCTGTCGAATATCTTTATTGGTGACCTGGATGAGGGCATTGAGAGCACCCTCAGTAAGTTTGCAGACGACACCAAGCTGGCAGGAAGTGTCGATCTGCCTGGGGGTAGCAAGGCCCTACGGAGGGATCTGGAGAGGCTGGATCTCTGGCCTGAAGCCAATGGGATGAGGTTCAACAAGACCAAGTGCTGGGTCCTGCACTTTGACCGCAACAACCCCATGCAACACTACAGGCTTGGGGCAGAGTGGCTGGAAGACTGTGTGGAAGAAACCGACCTGAGGCTATTGGTCAATGTTTGGCTGAATATGAGCCAGCAGTGTGCCCAGGTGGCCAAGAAGGCCAATGGCATCCTGGCTTGGATCAGAAATAGTGTTGCCAGTAGGAGCAGGGAAGTCATTGTCCCTCTGTACTCAGCCCTGGTGAGGCCGCACCTCAAGTGCTGTGTCCAGTTTTGGGCCTCTCACTTCAAGAATGACATTGAGGCCCTGGAGCGTGTACAGAGAAGGGCAATGAAGCTGTGAGGGGTCTGGAGCACAGGCCTTATGAGGAGCAGCTGAGGGAGCTGGGATTGTTCAGTCTGGGGAAGAGGAGGCTCAGGGGAGACCTTACTGCTCTCTATAACTACCTGAAGGGAGGTTGTAGTGAGCTAGGGGTCAGCCTCTCCTCTCTTATAACTAGTGACAGGATGAGGGGGAATGGCCTCAAGTTGCACCAGGGGAGATTTAGGCTGGACAGTAGGAAATTCTACTTTTCTGAAAGAGTGGTCAGGCGCTGGAATGGGCTGCCCAGGGAGGTGGTGGAGTCACCGACCCTGGAGGTGTTCAAGGAACATTTAGACTAGTGGTCTAGTGAGAACTATTGGTGATAGGTGGATGGTTGGACTGGGTGATCTTGTAGGTCTTTTCCAACCTTGGTGATTCTATGATTCTGTGTTGTGCTTAGAATATCAGAAAGAGCATCAAATAGAGGGGAAAGGAGAGGAAATGAACAGATACAAAGGCTGTTTCTTCCTGCAGGATATTTACTCTGATATAACAGCTTTAACTTTGGTTGTTTTTGTCCTTGGGCAAGCCCACGTAAGCGAAGGAAGGACCGGATACTTACACTGCCTATGCTTTCCAGAGTGTATGTGCATTATATGCCTAAATATGTTTGTTGCTTCTGTTTGAAGGATGACATTAAAATATTGTACATCTTCTGTAGGTTCTGCAGATCTTTCACCTCAGATAGAAAACTTACTAGATCCTGTGGAACTCAACTCTGGTGTGGAATTCAAGCCCTTTTGCATAGCTACTGGAATGCCACTTCCTAAATCTGAAGAATTTAAACTTTTGAAGCAAGATGGAACTGTCCTAAGGGTAAGCTATTGATTAATTGCTTCCAATTTTTTCTGAAATTTATACTGACTTTATCTGTAATTAATGCACACTACGTTTTTCAAACATAATGAGAAACGTTAACATTCTGAGATGATCACACTGATTATTGTTTACTGTTCTTTATTTACCACGCTCCTGTTTCAAAATATTTAAAACATTGTTATAATCCACATGGGCTAGCAAAGAAACCAACAAACCAACCAAATAAAAGTAGTAAAAAGAAGTGATTTAGATTAATGGATCTCAAATAGGCTAGGAACTGTTCAAGAAATAAATCAGAGTATTATGAAGTTCTTGAAAATGTGAAGTAAGTCTTAATTTTTCTTAAAAAAGTAAATTGTACTTTTAAATATGTAATAGTAAATTAATTTTAATTATGCTTTTCAGCTATGGCTCAATGGAAAAAATGGAAAATTTATTACTAAATAGAGTAGTAATTAATCATTGTCTCTAAAATACTAGCTTGATTATTTTTCAGCTTTTCAATTATGTTTTAGAATAATTATTAATAATTATCCACTTATTGAATCCACATTGTGTATTGAAGATACATTCAATATTAAACACTAAGAAAAAGGAACAATAAAGCCTTTGATTTAAAGAGAAGGAAATATGATACATGATCAAACTCCAGAGTCACTACATGAGCTTCCTTAATCACAGGAGCGGAACTCAAGGACTGAAGCACATATGAAACTACGGAGATGACGTCTATAGGGCCTCTCTATTATCATAACTAAACACTAGATTGAGTTCCTAAACTGAGAAAGGCAGAATGGGAACATTCCTTAATGCCCACATTTTTCAGGCCTGTGTCTTTTGTCATTTCAGCCTTCCCTCATTGTCACCAGTAATCGCTCTGAAGCTATGTTTACAATTAATCGAGTCCTGCCCCGTGACACGGGAACCTGGGTTTGCAGTGTGCAGACAGTAGCGGGAATGGCAGAGAAACCATTTCAAGTTACAGTTAAAGGTAAGAGCTAAAATCTTCACAGATGTCTTTACCTTTCTATTTTTAAAGCACGCTTTACACTCTAACGTGGCAGAGAGTTCCACTCTTGCACTGTAGGAAATTATCTGAATCAATGTCTACAGTCAGAATATAGACAGAACCGTGGCGTACACAGCATCTTAATTAAATGTACTGGGGAAAATTAAGACAGGATCATTAGGGTTAAAAGAACTCCCACTTTTTTTTTTTTGAAAGACCTAAACCATCAGATTTAGAGTCTAAACTCATCTCTACTTGGAGTTTGGAAAAGCATTTCCCAGTTTTCTGTAGAGCTAGAAAAATACCAGGGTTTTGTAGGGAATTAAAAGGCTGGTTTAATATTTGCATTCTTGCTCAGTTCCTCCTGTGCCGCAATATGCCCCAAGGCTGACAAACAGTGGACATAATTTTCTCATTATTGATATCAATGCTGAGCTACATACTGGAGATGGACCTGTGGTGTCAACAAAGCTCCTGTACAAGCCGGCAAAGCGTTATCAGTCCTGGATGTCTGTGGAAGGTAAGGTTCCCTAATTCCCTCAACCACAAACTTCAGCTACGTAATTAAACATGACTTACATCTGCTCTTGACATAGATTCAAAAGATTATACAACCCATATAGGTTAAATCCTTTGTAATTGGCCACATGGCTCTATGTAACAGTACTGTACAGTGCTAATGTGAGTGTGGTACAACAAGAGTGATTGAAAGTCTATGTTCAGTTTTCAGAAACCAAAATATTCCCCACTCCTGCCCTAAGACAGTGATCATTGCTGGCCTCAGCTCCTGAAAACTCCTGTGCAAATATCAGGTTTTCAAAAGGAGTGAGCTGTCCTGGAGCCTCTGCTGTCTTCCTTCATGTCTACTGTGCCCTCCAGTGAGACAGATATCTTACCTAAATGTTGATCAGGAATGGTATGGGTAAAATGAAGCCTGCTTGTGAGTGACATGGACACTCTAATATTTTAGGCAAGGTCTAAAATGTTATAGGAAACATTACAGGAACTTCAACAAGTAAACTGTTATATTAATTCATGATAAACAAAGACCATGCAATGCAAACTGCCTAAGGAGCCAGTCTTGCTCTGAACCAAAGGAAGGGTGGATGGAAACATTCCTTTGTCTGGGTCAGAACCAGTCAGTGGGATTACAATTCATACATTTAAAAACAACAAAAAAAAGTATTATATATTTCTAAATAGTTTATTTTAGTGGGTTGGGAACAGAAGATGAGCCTGAATATCTTACCATCTATGTTTAGTTGTTCAGGGATATTTTCTTCCTTAATGTTTTTCAGCTTCACTCTTCCTTTGTCTTTTTGCTCTCAGTCAAGGGCTCAACAAAAAGACTGGACAATCTGGAACCAAAGACAGAATATCAGTTCTGTGTTCAGCTGAGTCGGCAAGGGGAGGGTGGGGAAGGCCATCCTGGACCGCAGGCTAGCTTCACAACAGCTGCGCTGGGTAAGTCATCGTCCTTTTTCAGAGAAAGCCTATTTCAGGTGGTTATCTCTGTGGTCTGCTCCCAGATGTGCACTTTCCTTTGAGCAAAAGCAGCATCTAGATGTGAAAAATATATAAGCCTTTTTGAAATAAAAATAAAGCAAAAAAAAATCACAGGTGAAGAAAAGAACCTTATGTGTCAGACAGAGTTATTCTCCCTTATTTAGATATAAGGGGATCTGAGAAAGGAACATTTGCATAGAATGAGCAGCAGAGTTGGAGATAGAATTCTCTTGTATGTGTGCCAGTCCTTCCTCCTAGTACTACTGGATCGCTCCTTTCACTTAATATCAGTTTACATTAAAAATTAAGATATCTAACAAGCAGATAAGCTTTCAGACTACCAAGGAGACAACTCAAATTGAATACTAACATACAGGATAAATGAGGATTCCACAAGGAATTATCTAACACGGCAGCAAATTTCTGCAAAACTGGGTGGTATAGGGGAGTGAAGTACTGCAGTTTGTCACTCTAAGCTAAGGCAAGTGGTTGGGAATTAATGGTACCCCTATTTTAGTTTACATATACCAGACATGAAATGTTGTTCTTTGTCTCTCTTTTCCAAGGTCTTCCTCCTCCAGAAGGTCTCACACTGCTTCCAAAAAGTATGACATCGCTGAATTTGTCCTGGCATCCCTTAACTCTGAGGACAGATGATGACATTCGTGTTGAAGTGGAAAGGAAGAGTGTGAATGACAATGGTGATGAGAGCAGTGTTATCACCCAAGTGCCAGGAAACATGTCCACTCTGATCATTAAAGATCTCGAGCCCAGACAGCAATACATGTGTAGGGTTCGGGTAAACACCAGGTCCCAAGGAGAATGGAGCAACTACCTGTATGCATGGACTTTCAGTGACAGTAAGTAGCTGACTCACTTCTTTCTGTTTAATTCTTCCTTATTCCCCCAGTGATCAGAATGATTGTTTCTTATTGGCTACATTAAATATTATCTTTTGTCCTGGTAACACTCAGTTCCCAATGACCACTTGTTGTGGTTGTTATTGCTATTATTATGAAGACAGCTCGGTGTCCAAAGAAATTCTTACCTTGAAAATTACCAGGAACTCATGAAAAGTTACCCTCTCCCTGCCAAAAAATAAAAAATAAAAAGGAAGAAGGAGAAAGGGAAAAGAAATGAAAAGCTAGGAATCCACATCTTCTTAATATCAGTGTGTTTCATTCTTGTTTCATACTTCTAGCACATCTAGCATTTTTTCTTCTTTTAATGATGAACACACAGAATTCCATACTCCAAATTCTTTTTTAACTCAAAAAAAAAAAAAAAAAAAAAAAAACCACCCAACTCCACTCTGGAACTGTAATTCAGCTATGTCAATGCAGAAAGAGTCAGCATTTTAGGAAGGAAGAGAAGATACAATGCATTGTAAACACCCCATTGTTGTATGCTACTCTGAAGACCAATGTGCATGCTTGAAATCCTCTGTAACACCACTCCAACCTCTGCTGGAAGTATGGAGCACTGCAATACGGGTGACTGCATGAAGTTCATAAAACAGTTGCCTTCAGTTAGTATAGGCTGTCAATAAAATTAAACTTTTTTTAGCACAACAAAAGCACTGAGCAAAGTGTTAGGCTTAGTGAGAGAAGGTGAAAGAGGTGGAAGTTCACTCCAACATTTCTGTGTGTTTGTGTTTGTTCTCAGGAATACCTCCTGCACCATACAACATCAAGTTTTCTAACACCACAGACACATCCTCAGTCATTTCTTGGACAACTGCTGAGGGTCATTCCATCTCCTCCATCATCATCAGCTACAAAATTTATGGCAAGGCTGAGTACAATCACATCGACATTATCATTAAGAACTCCACCATTACTCAGTACCACCTCAAGGGCCTTGAGCCAAACACTGTGTACCAGGTTCAGATTAATGCTCAGAACAACATCGGCTTGAGCAACCCAAACACGTCCTTTGAATTGAAGACTCTTCCAGAAATGAAAGGTTGGTGATTCCAGCATGCTGGACTTGCACAAACCAGGGCCAGTTAGCTAAAGGAAAGTCATAATACGCTGTTTTAGTTTTCTTTTATCTTAATTTTGACACACAACACAGCAGCACTGGCATTTCCCTCTCAGTTCACTGCATGGTATTGGTGAAGTGACAACATAAAACACTTGTGTGTACCCTCTAGCGAGTGCCCAGCAGCTCATAAATTAATGAAGCTACGTTAGATCACTGAATGTGATCTCTGCACCACTCTGTCTGAACTCAGCAGAACCTGCAGGTGCTTGTACCTCTGAAAATTGGACCATACAATGTCTGTGACATTTTCTGTTAAACAAAGGGATTGTAACTCTGTCTTTATAGTGTTTATAAGATGGGAGTATTTGGCTGTGCATTGCTCATGGCTTGTTCAGAATTAGCTGGAAATGATATACTCTTTATGTGCTTCCTCAACAGCTCCATATGAATCAAAAGGAGGTAAAATGCTGCTCATTGCTATCCTTGGCTCTGCAGGGATGACCTGCGTAACAATTCTCCTGGCCTTTCTCATCATGCTGCAGTTAAAGCGAGCCAACTTCCAGCGCAGAATGGCTCAGGCTTTCCAAAATGTGGTGGTGGGTTTCTAGTTTTCTTGAGTCAGCGTGGCTACTTATTTTGGCACCATCTTTTTACTGTGGTTTTTTTTCCACTTCCTTTCCTTTGACCTTTCCAAATACAATCTTCTTGTTGTATGAGCAATTAGTGCTCTTGCTGTAATTTTTTTTTTCTGCTAGTGACCCAGAGCAAAAGCAAGCTTAATTACAACGTGACTTGAAAAAAGATGGACACAGTTTATCCTTTCCTTTTCTGTCTTATTATACCTGTGTATCACAAATAGCAAACCAGGCAGTATGGAGGAGCTTGTCCTGTTTTGAAACTGCAAAATCTTTAACCCTTGGTTTTAGCATCAGTGATATTTCTGCCAAGGCTCTCGAGCTTTGGGCAGCACAGCAGGATCAGACAATGGTAACATCATAGTTCTGGCAGTTCTGAGGAAAATGCTGAAGTTTATGCTCTCTCTTTCTCTCTTTTCTCTGTATGCTTGCACCCTGCTATAGTCTGTTTGTCACTCTGCTTTCCAGTGACACCTCTCACTTCAAAGGGGAATCCATGAAGGAGAATGAAGTTGGGCTAAAGAGCTCCTTCAACAGGATCTACACAGTTCATTTCCTAAAAACAGAATCAGGGAGCTTACTCAAAAAGATGACCTGTGTCTCCAGGTCTCATAGAATACCCCTGCTCCTTGTCCTGAAACTTCTCCAGAAGTGTTTTCTGGGCACATGTGACTGAAGTGGGGATTCAAGTATGGAGGTGGATCATTTCCTCTCTTTTTCCTTTCCTTGCATCCTCTTTCCTCAGTCTTACTACTGAGCCTGATTACAACAGAATTTAGTCAAACTTGGTAAACAGATAAATCCTACTGAGGCTTAGAACTGGTTCTAAGGTCAGTATTACCGAATTATTTTTGTTCATCTCCTTCATCTCCACTAATTGTAAAATAGTTTAGGAGGCCCAGCTACAATATTTATCGTGTATAAATTAGGATCCCAACTACTGTCATGGATCCAGGTACAAGTGCTTGATGCAGTCGTTTTCTACTGTACTCATTTGTGTTGGCAGGAGATGGATCAGGCTCCATGTGCACATACATGACTGAGCACACATGCCTTCAGGGATTTCTCCATAAAGAAGAAACCATTGTCATTTGCTTAATTCTGTTACAGAGGGAAGAGCCAGCTGTACAGTTCAACTCAGGTACTCTCACTCTGAGCAGGAAAGCCAAAAACAGCCCAGATCCCACTATTTACCCAGTTCTTGAATGGAATGACATCAAATTTCAAGATGTGATCGGGGAAGGTAACTTTGGGCAAGTCTTGAAAGCACGAATTAAGAAGGATGGTTTACGCATGGATGCTGCAATTAAAAGAATGAAAGGTAGTAAAAATCAAAGACTCTGAGACTATAGATTTCTCTTGGTTGTTTGTTTCAGATGTTTCTCTCTTTAGAAGTGCTTAATAGCCTTCTCTTAACACTAAAATAAATATTCAAAATTACTAATGAATGACGTTGAATTGGCTGTTACTAGACCAAGGCCTGTTCTTCCAAAGACTCCATTTGTGCTCTGGCAAGCTGGCCTATATTCCTCTTCAAATGTTAATATAATTAACTATTATGTATTTTGCAATTCACAGGTTAGTATAAACTTCATGTGTGTGTTTATCTTCAAAGGAGGAACCAGTAAAACATGGATTTGCTAGACAGGAGCACAGAGTGAGCCTTTGGTCACAGCATATGGTTATCTTGCTTACCTTATTCACTCACAGATGACCACATCTATGTATCTATACATATATACACTATGAGACTTAATTTCTTTGTATTCATCAGTCATTACTACCATGTTCTGGAGAGAACTACAGTACACAATACTGTAAGGATGTATGCATTTTCTTACAATTCACTAGATCTCTATCTAGGCAAATTGGAAGACGCTCTTAAATATGATGACCACTATAAAAAGAGCCAAGGTGTGCACGCAGGTAGGAATAATTCAGAGTGCACAAAAGGAAAGATCTGTAGGCAACTAGTTGCAGTATGATCTGCTATGACATCTTACATTCTCAAATAAGGGAAGTGACAGGTGTAACATGTTAAGATGCTTGCTTTCTTGGCAGAGTGTTGCTACAGACATTAGGTTCTTTTTTTTTTTTCCTTGGATTGAAAACTTGTTTTCCTGTAAATAAATATTAATGTATTGTAGAGTTTTCCTCTTTCTGTCAGAGGTGAAGCAGTAGTGCCTCAAGCAGCCCAGAGTCCTCATAATTAACAATACAGTCATAAATTCTGTTCAAAGGAAAACATAAATGCATGCTGATTTGATTTTCAGAGTATGCTTCTAAAGATGACCACAGAGACTTTGCTGGAGAACTTGAAGTCCTTTGTAAACTTGGTCATCACCCCAACATCATAAATCTTCTGGGAGCATGTGAACATCGGGGTAAGAGACTCTTGAATACACTGATTTAATTGATTTAAAAATCAGTTAAAGAAAAAACCAACGCACTACAGCACACACAGTCCACAGAAACATCAGATCATGAGCAGGCCTTTCTGAGCAACGTTTCTGTTCAAAAGCCCAAAAGACTTGGTGTTGGGGCTACATGCTTACATTAATCCTTCAGAGATTATGTTCATCAGTAGTTCTGAATTCTCTGTTACACCTAGGAGTTACACTGTTTGATATTTCCCCTCCAATTTGATTTATTTCTTTTTAATATACAGTAGTGTAAGCGTCCAAATATTATTACTGTCCAACTTTTACTGTGTGATATGCTAACTATCTGAATTTTCACTAGGATATCTTTATCTTGCTATTGAATATGCCCCCCATGGGAATCTACTGGACTTCCTCCGTAAAAGCAGAGTGCTAGAGACTGACCCAGCATTTGCTATTGCCAACAGCACTGCATCTACACTTTCCTCTCAGCAGCTTCTCCATTTTGCAGCAGATGTTGCAAGGGGGATGGACTACCTGAGCCAGAAACAGGTCAGTCCTAAATGTTCTACCAACTGAAAGCACAGCACCCATTTTTCAGGAACTATCCACCTTAATGAAATCAAAATGAGGTTTTAATTTTAGCTTCTATATCACCCACTGGATGACTGCTACTTCGTTGTGTTCTCTCAGCTCTGTGAAATACTTTGTCATACAGAATTGTGGAAAAGGCATTAAAACTTACAAATTATATGGTAACTAATTGCTTTAATCTTTAAGCTGAAGTTTAAAATGTTCTGGTAGTGGCATGTGAAGCCATTTTAGTTTTCATTTTTACTGTGAATGTTTACAGTTTTCAGGATACTATTAATATATGTAAAACTCACAGATACTGCAGTGACTTCTGTTATCTCAATTTTAGTTTATTCATCGAGATTTGGCAGCAAGGAACATCCTAGTTGGAGAAAATTATGTTGCAAAAATAGCTGACTTTGGCTTATCCAGAGGTCAAGAAGTCTATGTCAAGAAAACCATGGTAAGGATCAAAAGAGATGAGTATAATCTGTTTTCTTCACTTTTTTTTTCCTTGTTTCTTATTTTCTGGTTTCATATAAAGAAAAATGCAAACTCACAGCTACTAGAGAACTGATTTGGTATGTCTGTATATACTAATATGTATAAAGGTTTATATTAACTATTAATACACATACGTTACTTGTAAATCAACTTTATACCAGGTTTTTGTTACATACAATATAGTTGAAAATTATTTCTGTGAATGTGGATGACAGTAAAACAGCCAATTTTGCAGTCACTCATGAGATTAAATCCAATCACACTACAGAAATACAAAGAATATACTTTCAGTGTTTGAAAAGGATATGTACGTATCTGAATACTACAACATTTTTTTTTTTTCCCAGAGTTTGTCTGACTGGGGCAAACTAGTCTAATTCTACTTAACAAGGCCAGAGTTAACAAGATGGTAGAAAACAGCTCACCAGGATCTGTGAGCCAATAAAATAGCTGTCCAGAGATTGTGCTTTGGATGACATGGAAGGAGAAGATGCCTAATAAACATAGCAGCAGGGTGGGGTGGACTAGATGATCTTTAAAAGTCTCTTCCAACCGAAACTACGCTACAATTCTATGATTCTGCACTGTTGTTCCAACCACCCAAAAACTAACTGTCATGAAATAATTTTCAGGGACGACTTCCAGTGAGATGGATGGCAATCGAATCTTTGAATTACAGTGTTTACACCACCAACAGTGATGTGTAAGTATGTTTTAAGTGGTCCTTTTTAATTAAAGATTTTTTTCAATATCAGAGAAAGCCTGATAGTGAAGACAGTGACATCCAATCAAAGAATTCATGCTGTACCAGCATGACTAAGCAAATGGCAAGAAAAAAATAAAACCTGCAACAAGCTAATTAGATTTGGGTTACTAATAGAGGCATATTTCTCACTTGAAATGAAAAACTGCTTATTCCTGCAGAGACTCGGAGAGACTCGGCATTTTAGTCAGGCAACCAGAATGGACACTTAGCAAAGCAGCTGTGTAACTGCACTATTTGCTGAGAGCTGTTCAGTCTAGTAAAGGACTCCAGCTGGTGGACTTACAGGGAATTAACTTCACTGACTCCATGTGTTCTGATTCCATGAACTCTATCATTTTACAAAAATTAGTAAGAAAAAGAAAGAATGAATCACACTTCTTTATGTTATCTGCATCGTAGCAAGACCATCTACCAATTTAATATATGACATCTTGTATTCTGGTGGCACTCAATAATATTTCTCTGTTGCAGATGGTCATATGGTGTCCTACTGTGGGAAATTGTTAGTTTAGGTAAGTATGCAAATTTTGTTCTGCACACATAAGCCCACATGGGACAAGCCAACTCCATTCACTCAGCCTGCTTAAAGCTTCTTGCTTTGCAATATATTTAATTTTTATTTTGTTTCATTTAGAAGAGTCATATTTAGCTACAGTGTCCTTGGAAATAAAATTGTCACATTTTCAGTGTGGGTACCAGTGTAAATGACCATATTTTCATTGCACTGTAAAACGGAGGCCAAACGTAAATGTAAAATTCAGCACATCACATAACTTTCAGTCTTAATTCAAAATGCTGTAAGGCTGATGGGCAGCTTTTGCACAGCCTGAGTTTTGAATCCAGATTCACACTGCCGACTTTTTTTTTTTTTTTTGCCAAAATTCTCCTACTCCAGTACTGCTGAAGAAAATTTTTGAACATTAACAAAATGGAGGGTTCTTTTCTTCACACCTCCATTCATGATGTAAGTGATGCAGCCTCTGGCTGTCACACAGTCTTTTTCATTTGTCTCTGAGTGTGCCATGTGGTCTGCTGGCCGCGAGGTACAAGCTGTTGGAGGTGCACATTGCTTATGGAAACTCTTGTCTAATTTGTTTCCAGATTTCCTTAATAAGTGAACTAATGCATTTGTTCTAGATGTGGATGGGAGTTAGTCATTGTTTTTCATTTCTGTTAGAAAATTATATTTTCTTTTGTAAAAAAAAAAATACCACTCATAACAATGGTTTAACTCTGTTTTAGGTGGAACGCCATATTGTGGAATGACTTGTGCAGAACTCTATGAAAAATTGCCTCAAGGGTACAGACTGGAAAAGCCTCTCAACTGTGATGATGAAGTGTAAGTTGCCTGAGCAAACAAAACAAGAAGAATAACACAACATCTGCTATAGGAGAGGAAGTCTGAAAGAAACTAATAGCATAATTTTTCAAAAAACCATAAAAGCTACTTTTTTTTTTTAATTACTTAAGGCTATTTCTAAACAGCATGCCAAACACACTGTTCTTTACACAACATGGGTGGGCCTTAGCTCAAAGTGAGCTTTTTGATTATTCCAGAGAAAAGGAGTTTTTTTCCAGACAGCAATTAGCTGTGGAAAATGTAAATGCAGCTATGTATGTAAGTCTAGTTTTGTGTTTGTTTGTTTTTTAATAGCATGTGTACAACAATTTTCCAGTAAACATGAACTCATCGCTTTAACCCATGTGTCTAAACCAACATGTGTTGGTGTTTGATTTTAAAGGTATGACCTAATGAGACAGTGCTGGAGAGAGAAACCTTACGAAAGACCATCGTTTGCTCAGATACTGGTGTCACTGAACAGGATGCTGGAAGAAAGAAAGGTAAGAACAAATCCCTGGACAAGAATTAGGCCATTAACAATTTCAGTTCAGTTTAGGATTATTGTGGTAATGCGCTTCGTATCACACTCTTCTGTTTACTTCCTTTCCAGACCTATGTGAATACCACCCTATATGAGAAGTTCACCTATGCAGGCATTGACTGCTCTGCTGAAGAAGCTGCTTAAGATCGGAGCAAGGCTTCATTCAAAAATGATTTATTAAAGAAAGCCAAAACTCAGTCTGCTGGAGAACAAGATGTGGTGTGCTGTGTAGCTCTAACTGTATACAATACAGCAATATTGTTTTATTACAGATATCTATGTGTATATCACATAGTAAACCCTGCCTTCACAGGCTGTAGAAGTGTATATACTGTTCTGAGCAGGAATAGACTAGAGTAATAAACTCTGCTGTCTCATAGGTAGGGTATTCTTTTTCTAGTCACATAGACAAAATGTATACATTACAGCTATTGTAGTGCATCACCTGTTGCCATCTTAGATACGTACCAAGGGCTACTGAGAGCAAAGTCAGTATCTTATAGCAGTATTTCTTATACATCTTGATTGTGATTCAAAGAAAAATGCTAAGCTCAGTGTGACAAGGGAAATTTGCAAGCAGATGTCAATCCGGTATTCTCACCGATTAGTTATTATGACTCCTATTTGAACATAAAAGTAAGATAGTAGGAATTATCTGCTTGAAAAGACTGCTGTCACTTGTAAGATACAAGGAATAATATTGTTCTTTCATTGTCCAGTTTGACAGCATTTGCCTAACTTCAGAAAATAAGCATATATTTTTAAGTGTTTGATGCTATCTGAAGCAGCCATCCAGCAATCATCATGAAGCGTAGGACGGAAGAATATACTACGTTATTGGGGATATACGTGACTTTTTTTTCTATTTGTATTTCATTTACTAATTTTACTGCACAATTATAAATTACTACTTGTTATATACAAGCAGGACTTTTCCTTATTTTATCCGTTATGCAGGTTGTTGTGTGACCTTGTAAAATGCTTCACTAAAGGGCTTCAAAACAATGGTATCTGCCTGCCAGAAAGATCTATTCTTTAGGTTAGACAAAAAGAGGCAGGGTAAGCAGTGGCTTACCTGTTAGTGGGTTGTATGCTCTGCCTTCCACAGCTTTACACCAGAACACATTTCCTCCATGCTGCATTAAAGGGCCAAAAGGTTTGGCAGAAGATAAATCCCCCTGCATTCCAGCTTGTCCTGATACCAGGGATGTGTTTTCAACCAAAAAAAAAAAAAAAAAACCCAAGAAGAAGGAAAGCTGCTGGCTCAGGCTAACAACTATGCGGTTCACCAGTTCCATAGGACCACCAGGTTCCCATCTCTGCAGCATCATCACGGAGCCTGACCACAGTATTTCCAGTCCACTCCACCCTCGGTGCCGTTTCTCCTGCAGTCAGCACCAAACTCCCCTGGTGTTGCTAACACCTAAGGCTGCAGGTCATGTTGCCTAGGGAGCAGTCATGGAACAGATTCTTTGCACATTCGCTGTATTCCGCCCTGGAAATTTCCTCAACACTGTGCCTATTTTTAAGGGGATTCATCTCAGTGTCACCTACAGTAACTATTCCACAGCCCCGAAGTGTCTTTATTTATCTGCAATCAAGAACATAATGCTATGAGCTCCCAAGAATTACTATTCCAAATCCTAATCTCACATCCCAACATCCTTTGTACATCTCTACTAATTTACACCTGCCTACTTCTCACAAACTGACAGTATCTTCAGTTCTTTTGCATGTTGCTTTTGATACTACGACCTTAATTTTCCCTTATTTCATCACATACAGTTATCAAGCTCATACTCAGGTAAGTTCACGCTTGGGAAAGAAGAAAAGCATTTCAGACAAGTGGAGCTGGCTGTGACACAGAATGTGCAGGAAGCGGCTTACAGTCGAGTATTACCTACAGTTTGAAATTGTCAGGAACATGATCAGGGGTGGCAGAGCTTTTAAAAAGAAGAAACGCCTCATCTTCTGTCAGGAAGTAATTGTGACAGCTTCAGCTGTCCATATCTCTGATTAGAACATAAAGCTTATTCCATACTGTCAGGAAATTTCAAGTTCCACGCTCAGTGAATCGCAAGCACTATTTCCAGAATCATAGTTGCTCATAAGCCAGTGTTGAGCCTCTGTACAAAAACTCCTTTTGTCTCAAAGACTGCTGTGAAATGCAAGGACAACTAGAGGCATCTCTGCCTACACAGGGGTGTCGGGAGCAAGGAAGATAAGGGGAATATCTTGATGCTTATCACCTTCTTGGCTACTCCCAAGATGCAGTGGCTTGGCCTTGTGTGGAGGCCCCAGCTCCCTGGATGTGGACTAGCCCGCACTGGACTGTTGCACCTGGGTTGGACGTGCCGTTACTAGGGGCAACCCAAGAAGAACCGGACAGTACGTATCTATGGACTCCGCAAAAAAACGTGTGCACTTTTCTCTTGTTACGTTTTTCTTCTGCCTGTGATTGACCGAGGAGGAGAACCTGCACCCCCGCTGCCAGCCAGACTTATGAGGCACTGTGACACTGCGGTGGTAACTATCCCTGCGTTCCTATAACAAATCCTTGCTTGTGCTTTCTGTCTTTTACTATCGCTTTCTTTGTCCCACCTCCCACACTCAGACCTAGCTAACCAAAACTCTTATAATAAACTGACTGGGCAAATGTTTGACCCGTTGTGTCTTACCCTCGCCGTCGGGCACACACACAACACGAACCATCTCGCTACCAATAATCGCAGCGAGACAGCCAGCTCTTAAAGCTTGCTGGTGACTGGCACAGGTATTATATTTAATGTCACTTTTCATTTGAGTCTTCAGATGAAGAGGCTCTACTGGAATTTGGTGCCAGAGCAGTCAATAGCATATCAGTTGAACTCATAAGAGGAACAGTTTCTGAGTCTGAGCATTTCTTGTGAGAGTCATCTGCTTTCGTCCCACCCTCTGCCGGTCTCTCTTGTTTCCACGGGCATCTGAAAGTACGACAAGAATTCCTAAGCCACAGAACAAAAATAATTACGTTACTTTGACTAGAGGGATTCAATGGAAACTTAACAGATACCACAAAAAATGGATAATAAATTACTGAATATTAACTTTACTGAATTTTATTTTTTTCAAGATTTGAACTGACAAAGAGGAGAATCTCATCTTACCACAGTTCAGTACACAGGCTCTTGGAAGTACTGCAATTTATAATTTGTAATAATTTCTGCATTTGCTTTTCATTTGTGTCTGCAGCCTTTCCTAGTGTTTACCACCTTTTAACATAGTTTTTTTAATTCTACATTTACAGTAGAACTTTATTTCATTGTCCAAAAACCTACAGTCCTACAGTAAATAAATAAGAATATTTACTGGGGGCTAGGGGTATGGGTGAGGGTCTTCCAAAAACCATACAACATAGTAACTTACAGAATATTATACAACCTGAGGCCTACTATCATGTCTTCCTCTAGCTTGCTGAGAGCTCAGAGGTGCAGTAAAGGGAGGGATCTAAATAGCATGGGCACAGCTCATGACTGGAAAACTTACCTTTTTTGCATTCTGCATTTTCTAAAAGGCACACAAAAACAAACCAGAAATATTAGGTAGATGGCAAGAGCTGTAGATGACATGGCAAGAACTGCAGTCTCTTTAGAATCTTCTTTTTTGGCTTCTTCAGCTGTGTTCTTTTGATTCAAATTGGTGTTGTTCAGCACTACAACAGTAAAGCACATCACACCACTAGTATTCAAACAGCTAATGTGCTGTGCAAATGGGCATGCACAGAAATTGATTATACCTGTAAGTTTGAAAATAAAAAATGAATGCTTTGTAGTAAAATGACAATGACTATTTCTGCAAAAACAATGTAATCAGCAGCACCAGTCCAGTCAAGACCTTTTGCTATGAGCACTGTATAGTTTGTAAATGGTGACTCATTCACAGTTCAAAAACAGGGTTCCAAAACAGTCACAGACCTATCTTTACCCATTCAGGTTTGTGCTGTTCCATCACTTTCAGAGACATAGAATCACAGAACCAAATGATTCTATGTATGATTCATCCCCATAAGCATTCAAAAATTTGGCTATTGAGTCTGAAATGTTTGAGATACAGTAATACTTCAGTATTACATATGAAAAGGAACAGGCTGCCCCACGTTGCGGTTGATGCCCCATCCCTGGAGACTTCCAAGGTGAGGCTGGATCAGGCCCTGGGCAACCTGATCTAGCTGTGTTGTCCCTGTTCACTGCAGGGGAGTTGGACTAGATGGCCTTCAGAGGATTCTATGAAAGACCTTACATTTAAGCAATAACTTTTTATCCTACCTTTTATGATTCTATATAACAGCTTAGAACAAACAGACAGGGCTTCTAGGATAATTTCTTTCATTACATTTTGTTTTACATAAAAAAATTATACTTATTAGCCCCTTATTAGAAAATGAAACGAGATTACTATATTTTTCTCAATTAATCAGAAATAGAAATAAGCTAATTTGTTTTTCCAGACATAGAGTAAGCATAAACTGCTGTTTTATTCATGAAACAGTACAGGGGAAGAACATACAATCTCAGAAGCCAAATGGTACGTTTCAACACAAGTGCATGTCTCCCATTCAGGTCAGGAGAAACTTAACTTCATTTGTACATTTCATCACCCTTTGGCTTTGGTGTTTCTATCTGCTAATACATGTGTACCTCAAAGTCAAGGTTTGCCTGATGTTTTTCCCATTCCGTGATTCCAGGATGAGAGTACGACAAACACTCTTGATTTAAAGTTTCTTATTCATTTCAGTATTGCTCATCAAATCTAGAACTGATGTATTTCTTATAATATATAGTTTGATAAATTAAAGTCATGTTTAATCCTTTGCTGAGTTCTCTACCATACCATTCAAAGGCTGTTCTTCACTGTAGTTCTGTAGAGGAGTGTTATGATACTGGGGTCCAAATCTGGATTCTGGAAAGGAAAAACAGCAGCCACAAAAATTTTTCTTTCTCTGCTCTGTCTTAGGAATAATCAGAAAGTTCAACATTTGAGTGGAAAAGGAAGCAGAGGAAGCATGCCTACAAAAACTGCCTCATGAGAGTCAAAAGTCTAAAAGACAGGAAATTAGAAATCAGATAGTTCTCTAGAAGACCTAGTTAGAAAAGTGGTAAGATGGCTTTCTTTAGGATAAGGAAAAACATTTTATTCTCTTGGGTTTTCCAATTCTGCAGTGATTAAAAAGCCGAGCACTTGAAATAGGTATATTATGAACTTACGAACAACAGAAGAATACCTGATCTTGAGCTCAGTTCAGCTAGAAAAGTCATGATCAGATCAGCATTTCAAAAATGATTTTTTTTTTATTGTCATGGTAGAAACACACGAAGTATACTAGTGCTAAATACACAAGAGACACCATAACCCCAAAGAAAACACCAATTAGTTGTTACCTAGTGCCTCTGCTTCCTCAGAAATCTTCTCCTCTTCATCTCCTACGCCAGAGAGGAAATTTGCTACAAGCAGAAACAATAACGAAGCTGAAGTTAAGCAGGGAAAATCTCAAAGGGACAGAAACGAACTACCTACAAAAATCCCTGTCTCTCCGTACAGATTTTAAAGCAGAGCTGCTTTTACAGGAGTGTTTTCCAGCTTTGTGTTTGATTTTTCATGGCCCTACGTGGAAAGCAATGTATAATTTGCCTGTGGTGTGCCCAGCAGTACGGCAGTTTTCACCTGAGACCAACTTTCCTGCTTCTTGACTGAGAATGATGATGATGAATATGTCACTTCCTAGATGCAGTTACTCACCCAGCAAAAAAAATACATTGCTATTAGAGTCCACTTTTATAATCCCCAACTGTTAATTTGTAACAGAAGTGCTTCAAAGGCATGACCCAACCAGAATGGGGCAGCCCTGTGCACAGTGATGTGTGTTGACCGCGCGATGGCTGTACTTCTTTTCCACAGTTAATTCAGAAATGGGCTCTCTTTAACCACTGAGTGTGAACTCTGTGGGTGACCGCAATGAGAAACCTGGAGGAAAGAAGCAGAAGCCTGTAAGAACTGATTTGTCACTGCAAGTGAAATAATATCGATGCATTTATTTTGTTAAAAGGTGAGAGGCAGGTAGGCTGTTCATTCCCTGTGATTTTGTTTAGTTGTTTGGACTTAGGACTTCTCGGCATAAGCACCGAGCAGTTTATCTTGTTCTTGGAACACTTGTATTGGTAGCAAATGAATGCAGCACGGGGTGTAATTTAAGATGTGTAACTGCCTGGTAACTTGTGCCAGCCAGACTCTTTCTTATGGACTTTATGACTACTTTATATGACTTCATGTGTTTCTACTTACAGTGCTCCTGCAAATTCTGCAAACTCCTGCTTGGCAGATCCTGCTCACGATCTAGGTGGGAACACAGGTGTCACTGCAGAAATGTCTAAACGAGTGCACACCAAGCTAAACTCTTATTCTGGCCGTGTAAGTGTGGTGTTTTCTGAAGAGCACAATGAGAATATTCACAAAAACTCTCATATCCAAGTGAGACGGATAGTTTTCAAACTACCTAGTTGTGCTCTAGTTGATTTGTGGTTCATCAAATGCAGCCATTTTTAGAGTAAAATCAAAAACAGCCTCTTTGAAGGCTGACACCTTCCAGTGCTCTTTTTCAAACATTTGGATGCTGGTATTCTGCCTAAAACGTGATCAAGATGAGTGCTCTGAAGGCCACATCTGATGTTTTTCGTTCTGACCAGGCACTGTGTCATTGCTGGAGGTGCTGGAGTAGCTCTGTGCACTCTTGTGCTTGCACATAGGCAGAACAAGTCAAACTGTAGAGCAAGTGTGCAAAACAGCAGGGGAAGGGAATGGTCTTATTAAGCTCTCTGAAGAAAAACAGCATTGAACTAAAGAATAATCAGAAGAAAAACATCTTTTGCCTCTCTTTTTACCTAGCTGAACACAAGCTCTGTAATCACTTCTACCAGAAAGAGGACTTGTTTGGTGCGTACCATCAGAAGGGAAAATATACTTTCTGATAGCCTCTGTTGGAGGTAGGAAGAGTACCAGGATGAGCAGTGCAGCCCTCATAGCGGACACAGCGCTGCTTCTCCGGAGGGCCTCAGGCTGCTCCCCTTTGTCACCTCCCAGACTGTGACATCATTGTGCGAGATCTGCGCCGCTGGATGGGGAAACCCCACAGCTTACACTGGTGTGATGCTGGTGCCTGGTGAAGATAGCTGGTACAATGACTCCTCAGGCTTACAAACTGAGCTGCAGAGGGCCCTGTGAATTTGCAAGGACTGGGCACGGTTTGGAACACCACAGCTTCCAACCGAACATGAGGAAGAGCTTCACTGTGAGGGCGATGGAGCACCAGGACAGGCTGCCCAGAGAGGGCAACCACTCAACTGCTGCGTTGTTTAGGTAACACAGACCGCAGCCTTCTAGCAGTATCTGGCACAGCTGATTTTAAACAAATGAAAAACAGAGGAGAAGCCCTGAGGGTCCTGACCTGCCAGTTTGTCACAGTGCTTGCAGAGCTGTAGCTCTTAACAGTAGAAGAGAAAGCGCCGGCCTCATTCGTTGTGTTTTGATGTAAGGGACGTAGCTCCCGCTGCCGACTGCAGGAGGAAAAGTCACTCAGTGCTGTAAGTGAAAGAGCACGGAGAGGAAAGTGCTGCTAAACAAAAATGGGAAGAAAAAACTAAGCCTTAAAACAATGCCGTGCTAGGAGAAGAGAATTTCGTAGCTGGTAAATACTTACTTAGCCAACATTCTCATGGCTTACAGCTGACCTGCACTACTCATATAAGCAAGAATTATAATGCTGACGGCAGAGTTCAGAGCTGTTTGTGGTGTGGTGTGACACGTAGAGTCCCACCCTGCACCTTTGTCTGTTCACGGCTGAGTAAAATGAATCTTAAGCACCATCACCCTTCCTGGGGGCACTCATTTCCAAGTGTGACAGCTGACAGTTTTTAAATCTTGATCACTTGACGGCTTTTTGCTGAAAGACATGGCAGAAAAGAGCATTGCTTTCCAGAGGCAAAGTGAAGTTCAAGCTGTCTCCTGGTTTATCAAGAGATAAACAAGTCCCCCAGCACAGCTGGGAGGGGCGACAAGGAGGAGACCTGTATGAGCTAGTTCTCTGCATCCTCTTTGCTGATAGCACGCAGATCTATTTGCAAGAATTTGGAGTTAAACAGAGTGGGAGCTTGATGATTAAGCGTAGCACAGTTGTAGGAAAAATTAGGATGGATATCCAAAGCAGCCTGCAAGTGATTGACAGTAAACAGGGACACTAGGCAGCATCAAGAGCTACCAGTGAGGTTGTGCTGCTAGAGATGAGCAAACGTGACTTGAAACTCAGATGTTGTGCTAAAAAAACAAGACACATTTGGTGTAAAATGGGGACTACAGGGGAAAAAAGTGTATACCAGTGCCTTGGAAGATGCTGGAAGGAGGGGACCAAGGTGAAGAATCAGCAAGTCCAACAAAGCAGCCAAGCCAGCAGAGCTGGAGCCCTGCAGCAGCAGTGTGAGGGAGCAGCAAGTGTTTGCAGCATGAGATCCTTGCTGCAGGGACAAGTGTCCCACCTGCTGGCCTGCTGCTTCGAAGGGAGCTTCCCTCTTGCCAGGACCTTGGGCGCAGCAGAGAGACTGCTGGTGCTTGTCCTGCCTCAGACATGTTCTCCCGTGTGACACCAGTGACTTGTCTAGGGAGACCTGGAGCATGCCATCTCCTGCAAAGGTGTGGTACAGCATCTGTGTAAGCACCTTCAGCTATGTGCATGCATGGCCAATACAGCCAATAAGTGGCAGCCACATGCAGTGGATTTTGAGCACCTTTCATTTCCTTGCAGTAGGTCCTAGCAGACACACAGCGTAGGTCTCTGCTAGTAGTAGCAGTAAAGATTTATATTGCCCTTTAACTGGGGATGTCCACCATTATTTGCAAAGCTGACATGCTAAGCTATCTTCTGGCATTAACAACAGGATACTGAAATTAAAACCAGGTGTATGCGTTTTGCTTCTTTACAGAAAAAAAATAAGAGATATGTGTATGACTGTATTACATACATACTCTATAACAGGTTTAATCTCAGAGCATTTGTTCTTAGCTGTCCTGCAGCTGGTTTACAACAGCCTCCTTGTCTTAGCCCTTGCCTTTCTCACTGCACCACAGATCACAGATCCTATTCCGTTTTCATTTTTCAGGAAATAATTATATGGCCTGTCATTTTAATGAATAAGCATTACTGTGGGATTGAAGTTAATGAGATACAGCCTGTTAAATTTATGCCACGGCCTCTGAAAATGTATTACTCCTTCGACATAAAAGCATGTTCTGTCTAGGACCAGCTCTGCAACTTTTTACACTCCTCAAGTGCTGCAGAAGGGGCCCGGCCGAGCGTTCTATGGAGCTGGTAGGACCTCCCCACCCATGAAGACCATTCCCAGGCCAAACAATGTCCTCACTTGATCCTCCCCAAAACCAGAACCAGAGAAGGTTCAAGAAATAGAAAGTTCTGCGAGGAATTCCATACTAGCCTGTGAAAAACAATTCTGCTCAGAAAACTATCAGGTCTACTTCATTTTGACCATCAGTCAGAGAACTCAATTTTTAGTTACAGACTGCAGGCACAATTATACTGCATTTCACTTTTTATGATCCTTTGTTCTTTCACAAAAAGTTTTCTCCTTCACTTGCTCGTGGTGCTGGCTGCTTTGCTCTGTACCCCTCTCATTCCTTTTGAGCAAGCTGAAGCTTTTTCAGCCTTCTGAAGGTGGTACATATGTGCTAGCTGGATGCCTTTAATACCATCATCCAGCCAAGCTCTGTACCAAGGGTTAAACTTTGATCTACAAATTCACATACAAATACTGGTGCTCCCATGCCTTTCCAGCCACACCATGAGAATCAACTTATTACTTCATGGGAAGGCACTCAGAAAAACACGATCAGAATTTCTGTGTATTTGAGAGCAAGATAGAGATGTTATGCTCTTCAGAGTTGCATGCAGTTATTGAGAAGAGGGACCTGGCCTCCATCCTTGCTCTGGCAGCCGGCACCCCTGCTTTCACAAGGCGCCATGGAGTTCTCCTGTGCCCATGTCTTGTCTCATGGCCCTGAGACAGCAGCTTTGTGACAGCTGACAGTATTGCCAGTTCACATGAGCTTTTGACTACTGATCTGGGGATTGGGGGGTAAAAAAAAAAAAACAAGTTCAGGGAAGAGACACATTTTCTCCACCTTTTCTCTACTTTTTCTCTGACTCCCCCAGGCCTGTTTAGCCAAAAATCTCTCCCCCACCTAGGCTCAACTCCCCTTGCTTTTGCAACACACTGCAGGTCAGTTTTTCTGTTAAAATAAATGTAGAATCCCCTTACGCATGCCTTGTGGTACCCCTGTTAAACCTCTCCAAGGAATCTGTGACAGCTGGGCTCTGACAGCCTCCTTAAAGGACTGACCTTCCCTCCCAGCTGCTGTCAGTACAGGGGCTGCCTGGCAATAAGCACCTGGCGTAGTGACCCAGTTTTGCATCCTGCCTGAAGGTCACAGGGACTGCTACCACATCAGCTGTGGGCAGGGGAATTCACAACCATACCAGAAGGTGCCCGGTGTTTATGACTGTTGGACCAAAGCTCTTCCAACGTGTTTGTTCTTCTGTTCCATTTTCAACAAGATTCATTGCTCGGTTCCACCCACAAGCATGTGTTTGCCTTGACTCACTTGGGAAACTTCAGAAGAAAAGCCACTTACTAAAGCACTTGCAGGAGCAGAGCCTGCCCTTTTCCATGCTCTTGACTGGATCAGGCTTTGTTCCAGCCACCCCGTGACAGAGAGAAGCTCCAGCAGTGGTGATGCACTGGAGCAGGCTGCCCAGGGAGGTGGTGGAGTCGGCAGGGAGGAGGTGTTCAGGAGGTGCATAGATGTTGTCCTAAGGGACACGGTTCAGTGGGTACGGTGGGGAGGGCTGACTGACCAGGCGATCTTGGAAGCCTTTTCCATCCTTAATGATTCCATGATTGTACAGTTTGATGCCTTTAAGTGTCATTTTATTTTCTTAATTTATTTCTGACAGGAAACCTAGCGCAGGAACCTGTAATGAAAGGCGGCCTGTCACTGAAACCTCCTTACTAAGGACGCCAGCTCGCCTTCAAAACTACATGCATCAGCTTAGAAACTCACTGTCATACCACACTGTTTGAGAAGGAGAAATGGAATGCATTAAATGAATAGGATTTTGTTGTTTTTTCCTTTTTTTTTTTTTTTTAAATGAAGATTTTGTCAATGCATACATGCTATTTCTCTCCATGTGCCTGGTTACCTCATAGCTACCTAAAAAATTAAGCAAGCAAGCAGGTTAACTGGGTGCAGTAGTGCCGTATTCACATGATTATTATGATGGCAAATGGGAGAGCAGGTGACATAACTCTGGGGCTTAACTTGGCTGCTCTTACACCTGGGTTCCACTGAAGTTACCTTGAGAAGTAAGCTTGAGAGTTAGAAGACTGCAGGGTTTGTGTTTTTCTCTGATCACCCGCAAAAATAAGCTCTGCACTAGTGAAAAGTGATTCTCTTTTCCCATTAGCATGGTATAAAGCGCAGAGTATTTCGTGTACTAAGCGCTTGTCTGCGGGAGCAGAACCAAGTCTCATTTCCCCTAGGAAAGGCAGAAAACAGTCCCATGCTTTGTCTAAACGGTAGCAGCACTGAGCCAGAGGCTGCCACGCTGCGGGGTGCACCGAGTTCAGTGGAGGTGGCTGTGTTCACATGCTGCTCCCCTCACACGCTGGAGGAGCAGCACTTGGCAGCCTCCTGCCAGTGCCAGCTGCTGCAAGGTGCCCATTGGAAGGCAGAAAGTAAGGTGACAGGTGCTCAAGGCTGAACTGCACACACGGGTGTCCTGGTTCGCAGAGCTGACTAGCCTGGCAGGATTTCCTGGTGCTCCAGGAGGACTCCGTGGTCCGAGTCCTGATGGTGATACCATATAACCAACAAATCTTACTTTTTTCTTGCTGCTAGAATGTGGTATAATTCTGCTTATAACAGGAGAGGGGCTTGATTTACTCCTTATACAATGAGATGCCACCTTCCCCTTCTAACTACCACCACTCCTTGTGCCATATTTATTGGTGAATGGCCAGTAATTACTGCATTATTAATTACTGTATGGCTTTTAGGGATGTGAGTAACGTGTGGTTTTCACTCTGCTACTAATGGTACACATGCACCTGGTGTGTGTTTGGATTACCATGCAACTTACTTGAATTGCTTGTAACTGCTGTGATCCACTAAACACAATCCAAGGGCTCGAATCATGAGGTCCACCTGCTGCATGTCAGAACTGCTTTGTTAATCAGGCAGAATTCTCTGTTTTTTGAAGCATCTCCTGCTGAGTTTGAGTCACTTATGCTTTATGCTGGCTCAGAGGACCATAAAGAGCAGCATGAAGAACAGAGAGGATGAATTCTGCTTTGCCCCCTGCTGTGCAGCAGCAGGGAGTGCCACAGTATTGCATATGCAATGGAGATGATGCAGCTGACAGAGCTTCCCAGTGCTAGAGGGAGTGCGGGCTGTCACAGCCAGCCTGACACCGTCCCCTGCTGCTTCACTCCTCACCTGGCCTAGGAGGTGGCTTCCATGAGCCAGGCTGGGATAACAGGAGCTGCATGAAGCAGAGAAGCAGCTCCTTCCCCTGACGGTGGATGTCTCTTCTTGCCTGGACAGTCAAAATGGCAGCAGCAGAACAGATTCTGATGGTGATACAGCTGTGGAGGGCGCACAGCTGGTATTTATACCTGTGGATGTACAGGTATACAAGCCTCCTCCAGGCTGAGCTGCTGACAACACTCCTGCTAATGCAGCCCAGATGCCTTGGCCTCTGCCACTATGGTCATGGTCACCTTGGAGACCACCAGGAGCCCGGGTCACTTTCTGCCAGGCTCTTTTACAGCCGAGTGCCTGCAGCACGCCCTTGGGTTGTTCCTCCCCAGGGGCAGGATTCTACACCTCTCCCTGTTGATCTCATGAGGTTCCTGTTAGCCCAACCTATCCCATAGCTATCCTTAACCTCCTTTCCTTCAGCTTGCTCCCCTTCCGCTCTGTAATGACTCGTGTCTGACTTCCCCATCTCTCTGCAGTGTCACAGGTCCCTTGAGTGCCAGCTTCCCTTCCAGCAGTGCTCTGGCACAGCATACACACACGTATGCTTCATATATGGTTACAGGAATCAGGACAAAAGACAAAAGGGACAGTCCAATGAGTTCTAAGTCCATCTGCAGCAGATAGCTCCTGTCTTTGTCTCAGGCCTCCACTTCCTTCCGTGACAGACAAAACCCAACCAAGGCTCCTTAGTTCTGCTGTCAGGAGATGAAATTCTGCCTTGAGCTGGCTTGGTGCCACTTACCCATCCCTCTTGACCTGGGCTATCCCATCAGGAACCAATGGCAAAGCAGCAGCTGCCTGAGCCTGAAGAACAATGAGTGAGGACCAGCAGGCCAGCAGACTGACAGAAGGGCCACTCACATACTCCCATGGCCAGCCGACATCGGCTCCATTTGCCCTGATCTCCTCCCAGTGCCAGAGGGTTGTGTGGAAGCTGGATCATCAGCTGTGACTGATCTTAGTTGTCTCTAACTTCTGTGAGCCTACCAGGAAATTTTATCCTGCAGTACAAATACCACGTGCATTTTCCTCTCCAAAGAGTTAAGATTCCAAACAACTTCACAACACTCCTCAAGATTACATTTCGTTTATTCACGATATTTGGATTTTACAGCTTCACCTACTAAGGACTGATGTGAAAAATAATCTTTTGTGGTGTTCTTTTAATGCCTACAACAGTTAGTGTTGGTCTCTCTTCCCGTACAGTTGCACCTCATTCAATGACAAACAGAACAAAAAGAGTCTAAGACATATCTGACATCATTAAAAAAAAATATGTATCAAACAACACTGATTCACACAGGAGGAAAAGGAATCAAGCACTTATTTGTTAGAAATATCCCCTTAACATAGCAAAAGAAAAATACATATTCTATGGGAAAGCTCAGGACATGTATCTGTACTTATTTACACACTGGGAATGCACATCTGCATCCCCATCGAAACATACACGTGCGCATACACACATACACACACGACAATTCAAAAAAAGCAATTCATTTTTTTTTCCCCTGGAAGAATACTGTATTATCTCTTTGCTATATTATATCTATCTTTACAACAGGAAGGAAAACTTATTAAAACAGAAAAAAAACAACTACTTTTAAGAGCTCCAACTTACTTGATTAAACCCTGAAATCCTCTGCTTCTCTCATTAGTAAAAAATACATGAAAAAGTGATTTTGATCTTTTGGATCTAAATGTGTTTCACTACCAGGTTCTTACCACTGATTTGACTTGCTTTGCCCTTAGAACCTTTTGTATAATTATTAAAATGCCTTTAAAATCTTTCAATATATATGAACTCTGATCACCAACCACTTGTCATATTTGATCCTGTAGCGTTATCCCCGTCCTCAAACAATTTAAATGTGTTATATAATAGCAAGTATATTCTTATCTTACATATAGTGCATCCTGCTTTGCAGTGCCAGCAGGTACCTGGAAAGGAAAGAACATGTAGGGAAGACAAAACACAAAAGAAAGGCATAGTCTCTTGTGGGATGGCTCCAGGACATAGACTTTGTTCAACCTAAGTATAAAGTTGCTGAAGACCTTGTTCTGTATTTTGGAAAGAACGTAACTGGAGTCCCTGGAGCTCGATTCAGATCTCTCTGGTGGAGAGGCAGATACTTTGGCTGGAAACAACCTGGAATCCTAATTCATAAGAATGATGAAGACCTGAAAGGCTACCACTAACAGTACTGTGGATACTTGCTCATCAGCCACCAAGGGCACCACTCTCCCTGTGTCCCTTCCACACAGCCCTGGGAACGCGAATGATTGCTGTGATGGTGTCTACTCCTTAGGTTTCTCCATGTCTCCAGTGATTGTAAATAGGACTGAGTTATGCTAATTGTTTTTCTCCTGTCCTTCTGCCCTCTTCTTAACAAATGCACTGGTCAGCAGAATTGACCACCTTGTATGGTAACAAGTTTTGGTGCTTATAGCTCGAGTTCTTGGAAAAACTCAAGTTTCCACCTTTTCTCAGATCCAAAACAAAATAATCAATTTCACTGCTGCTAAAAAGCCTCCCTTTCTAGTCCCTGGAACTCCATCTTTCACTAAACCTAAGGGAGGCTAAGATGTTTTTCACGTTAGATTTGTCGCTACAGTCCAGCACTAACCTATGTTCACACAAAGCAGAAGTTTGTTACAAAATCCCTTATGACAGAGACAAATCAATGAAACCTATTAAGTCTTTAATCACTAAAGGCAATTCATTGGGCACGGGAGCCCTTCACAATGAAGTAAAGCTGACTGTGGCCTCTATCAACTGAAGTGATCCTACTTAGATTGCCTTGAAGCTCAGCACGAACAATATCTCTTAAGACAGCTACCAGACTCACAGGACTTTTTCTAGGTAAGAAAAAAAAAAGATCTCATTGAAAGGCAAGTAAAAGAAATAAAGCAAAACAAAACATAGTTCCAGAACCATATGAAATGCTCCTAGGACACACGCCGGAGAATGATTAGGAAGACACATAAATGGTAAGGTCAAGTAGAAAGATTTTCTCAGTAGGTGAAATGCATGCCTTGGCATACCGTCACATTTAAAACACATTTCTTGTGATGTATCCTCAGGAATCACATAAATTGGGACCTGTGATCAACACCCCAAACAAGACTCATCTGGATGTGCCCCTGAGCAGATTGCTGATGAAGCTGGAATCCCTCAGATCTGCATCCAACAGTCTGCTGCCCATCTCTCCTCCAGCGGAAGAGTAACCTGACACATTCATGTAGCAATGCCATGTTCCAGACATTATTCATAACAGGATATCAAATACCAACCACAGGAAAGGGAGAAATGGCCCATGGCATAAGATGACAAGGCCAGGGCAGGATAACTCTGTAGTGAAAGCAGTACTTGTTGGGAGACACTTGGCCAAGGGCCCAACCCTGCCATCTGGAGGAACTTTATTTCATCATCTATCAAGTTTCACTTTGGCTTTTGGTGTTTTCCACAGCAAACACAACTCAACAGACTTGTGATGCCCAGGCATCACACTGCACTTAGCCTGGTACAGATGTAAAGTGAAGAGGGTGCCAGAAGACCTCTGCCCTGCAGCCTACGTGCAGGACTTGGGCCAGTGCCTGTCCCAGCACCAGTGAGGCTGACAGAAAGAGCTCGGTGCTTACAGAGAAAACACAACCTGGAGCAAAACTCCACCTCCTTCCCACCACAGCAAACCACCAAACCAAGTGCATCCTGTGGTGGTTAAGCTTCTGGGTTGGAATGCCTTTTCCAATTAGACTCCTCAGGATTTTGGCCATGGCCAACACAGGTCCTCTAGGGTTCCATAGTGCGTTTTCCTGCCTTTACCTTGTAATGTGTGCTAGAAAAGGAAACACAAGAGTTTAGGAAACTGAAAGACAGTTTTAGAAAAATAAATACACTCCAGCAAAGAACTTCTGCAAACACACTGAGATTAATGCATTTATAAGGTCATTCAAAAGTAATTCAAAGCAAATGGGAACAAATTCTGCTGCATTTCCAGACATCATACAGTAATTAGACTCAAAACAGCATATGGTAAGTAGCACAACAAACTGAAGGATAGATTATTTTATGCATAAAGTATTATGTTTTTCAATTTATGTAATGGCACTTTGACCTTTATGTTAATCTTTCAAATACAGCACTGCAGCACTTCCCAGCCATAGGAACAGAAGATGGGAACTGGCAACAGTGAAGTTCAAGTACACTGTATCAAATACAGCTCCAGCTCCAACAGGACAATGACCTACAGGCTTTCGAAAAAGGTATAAGAAACCCTTTCAGATGTAATCAAGGTTGTAATTCCACACATACCCATGTAGCCCTCTTCCAAAGACACAACATTTATCATCATCTCTAAAATGAAGCAGCTAAGGTCAGCAGTAGCTATGGCAATGAATTCCACAAGACAGTTATATCCCTCCCAAGTGCTAGCACCCCAGAAATGTTATGTTGTGCAACCCACAAAGAATTAACCTAACTGAAAAGACCACTGAAAGAGGAAGGATGCTTCAGCCTACTTCCTTGAAAGCAAAGCATAATTCTCCTTGTATCATTCTAATGATGCAGAAAAGTCTCCACCTAGCTATGCTGAATGTTCACAGACAAAAGGCATTTCTCCCAGCAAGAACAGGATCACTAACATTTATAAGCTCTATTCTAGGCAAGCAAGCAAGTCAGAATATACCACAACATGAATTAGAAAAGGGTTGTGGTTATCCTTAAGTGCTGCTACACCTCTATTTCTAATGTTCCAATCACTGGATACTCCATGACATTTCCTTCTGATAATGTCTCAGAAGAAGTAAACATACCTAACTCACTTGAAAGGAAGGTAGCAATAGGGTTCAGCACTTAAACAGGAAAGAGTAATCTTTCACAATAACAAAAATGTGCAAAATTCATCAGAAGGCACAGAATACATAGGTGTGTGTTCCATTTGATCCCCATTTATTCAGCTAAATCTCTCCTGCAATCTGGTAAGTATTGTTTTCTGCTTCATTTTTTTTTTTTAAAGAAAGCCTTTTATCAGGATATATTTGACACTGACGACTGGATTTACTGCATTTACATCCCTCCAGGCTGTTCACCAATGTGTTAGTTAAGTTGGACTGGGGGTAAAAATTTATTACTCCAGTGCAGAAATAAGGCCACACTGCTGAACACAGTTCAGATGCAAGAGAGTCCTTTGCTCAGTCCCTCCTGGCCTGATTGTTACACTATTCATCTTTACTGCGTCTTTCTCCCAGTTACCAATATTAAATTTCTTTTCCCCTGAAAAGATTAAACATTAGGGTGAATGAGAGCTGTCCTTTCTCTAAGGGGATCAGAGGACATCAAGTTACATGACACACGGGTGCACTTTGTACGGTATTTCAGGAAAATGCTGACAATATAGTTCCATTCTTATGCAATGCAGAAACACTGAGCAGATTTGCTGTCAGTCACAGTAAGATTTTGAAGACAAGACATCAGCATTGCAGAGCTGTGTCTGGATTCCGCTCGTGTAGCTGAGATCAGAGGCTGGCCCTCTGTCACCCCATTAGGAATCGCATTGAAGCACAAGCTGTTGATCAGGTCAGCAAGGTCAGGCTAGAGCGGGCTCTGAGCAACCTGATGTCCCCAAAGATGTTCCTGTTCATTGCAGGAGAGTAGGACTACACGACCTCTCAGGGTCCCTCCCAACACAAACGATCCTACGATCAGCAAAAGGACGGGGCTGTGTTCCTGGAAACACAAGGCTCTCTGGTGTTTGGGAACAGTGGCCAAGCCTTGAGCAGCCTGGTGATGGATGGGAGATGCTCAGGGCTGTAAGTCTTCTGTCACTCCAGACTGACTTGATATTCCACTTCACTTAGGAAACAAAGCACATACTGAGGAACAGAAGAAAAAGAAAACAACACTGTAGCTAGTAATAGTTTCATCTGAATACAACAGATCTGGAGGTCAGCCCAGGGACCCAAATTTCAGTGAGCTTTAGCAGCAGGAACATGGTCAGTCATTACTTGTGGCTGAAGAGGTTCTTAACCCTAATGAAGGAGCTAGGATTAATAGGAAGTCGATTCTTCTTTCCCTCAGTGATCCACGTCGCTCAGATGAGGTTCCTAGCAGCATACTCAGGGTTAGGAACACTGACAGTAGTGGGAAACTTTTGCGAAAGTAACTGCAGCTCCCATCTTTACTGCTTTCTTGGATTGAAAGCAGACTCATTCTGCAAGGGCTGCCATGTTCTGGAACTCAGCAGCAAGGAGGAAATTGGACTTTAGTTTTCTTCAGTCAGTGGCTCTTCAGTGACACAACCTGGTTGTCATCTCTTTCTGTAAAACAAGAACGGGGGATTAAAATGCAAAGGGCATTTGTTTTAAAATATGCACACACCTCTTCCCAATTACCATTTCTGCATCTGTGTCAATTTACACAGATTTATATGCCACCATATTTCTGCTCCTCTCTGTCACTTTCAGGGGCAATGAAAATAATTGGCAATTACCATGCTGTGTTTTGTCACTTTTGACAGTTTTAATACCTTGTTAATTTCCTATCCATGCCATGTAAAAGGTGCTGCATCCCACACAAAAGAAAGAACTCTGAGGCAGGAAGCCTTTTAACTTAATGCAAGAAAAAGGATTCCAACTCATGTCATTGCACTTGCAGCCAACAGGAAACAGGGAAATGTAATCTTTACCCAATTATTTCTGCCTACACATGGACACAAAAGGCAAATCTTCTTAGGACTCGACTAGATCTGTGGAATTTGACTCCAGGATGGGGTCTTGTAGCATTCAGACTGGATCCCAACTGGGGGTTGGGATCCACTGCAGGATCTGATATGACTTGACGTGAATTGTAGGCAATTTGATACAAGCTGTCCAGTAGCTGGCTACCCTATGCTATAGAATCCTTCATATTTGTCCACAGAAATTGTGGAAGGGAGTATCAGATGGTCTGTCACTTTCCTAACTTTCTGTCAGAATTCAGATGTGAAAATGTGATTTGCTCAGAACAGAGGGCAACTCTTCTATACAACAGTGCCTCTGTGGGGACAGGTGCATGTTAAGACCCAAAAGCCTGCTATTTCATATGAGTTTTGTCAAAAGATGTACGAGTGAGTGAAAAAGTCACAGCTTTGACCTGGGGTTTGAAGGGCTGTACCATCTAAGTGTCAGTAGGGTTGCGCAGCTTGTGCTTTTAGCTTCCCTCTCATGGTGTCTCCAGACCTGTTCAGCATTTCCTCTGGAACACCTATTGAGGTTCACAAAGTTGTGAGAATTTTCTGGAACTCTTCCTAGCTTGCTTGAGTAATTTGTTGTCATTTATAACACAATTTCATGTAAAAGCCATCTGGATAGTCTTGCAACTCTACATTACTCTGGGCTAAACAGGCCGTTTATTTACCTAATAAGTGGAATTGTTGGATTTTTTTTTTTTCCTTTCCAGTTTTAATTAGTCTTCATTTCTAGTTGATTCACAGACTAACAGGTACAATAGCTTATACAGTAATCCAAAATGGTAGTTGCTTTTCCCTCAAATTTGTTAAAGACAACAAAGATAAATCCTCATGGAAAACTCTGTCCACTTTTCCTGTTAAATGTTATTAAAAATAATAATTATAAAGCAAAATAGCCCAGGATTATTCCTTCAAAGCAAAAAATACCAAATGTAGAACTTAACTATAATCCAGCACACGTAGGATAGGGCTAAAACGTGCTTGGGAAGCAGTGCTCCTTGGCAAAGCATATGTTCTATTCCCCAGAGCTGACTAATTCTTTTATTTCCCCTATCTGAAGTTTCATTAGGTGCTAATGCTTTTTGAGGCAGCACTGACCCTTGCATTTAATTACTTAATGTCTACATGTCCACACTGCACACGCAGTAACCGTGTTGCAGGTCTGTGCAGCGAAGCACCGCCGCTTTGTCCTGCAGTGCTGCTGAGAGGACACTGGCAGCTGGGCAGTGGCAGCCCGTCTACAGAAAAGCATCAGGGTGGTAGGGTGGGCAGCACCAGGAGCTTCGTAAACTTGGCAAAATAAAACACTGAAAGTGACTAATTCAACATTCAAAATGCCTTTCCATTCTTACCTTAGGGAAAAAAGGTAGCATCAGAGGTAGGAGCTGAGACACGAGTAAATGAACCCAGGGAAAGGAAGAGCAGGATTATTTGTAAACTAGTTTGCTATATGAGTGCCTAAGCCGTTCCACTGTCAATAAACTGTAGCTGCAGGTGTTTCATTGTCCAATTATCACTGACTGTGAACTTAAAACACCGTTCCAAACTTTGCTATTAGCAGAGAATTTATCTTAGAGTAACACAAATCCTGCCCACACCCGTTCCTCTCCTTGCTCCTGCAACATTGCTTGGTTGCAAAATTAGAGCAGTGATCCCTGAAATCCATCGTCTTCTCCCTGACTCCTGTTTCCCCCATCCCGTCATGACAGCAACGCAGCACAAAGCTCTGCAGTCTCCTCCCTGCTCCTACTTTACGAGCCTTCTGTTCATTGCTTGACTTGGCTTGGGTTTGAGCAACTTGTAAAATTGGAACATCCTTGAAACTTAAAGGCTTCTTCTGTATTGACCTAAATTGTTACAGGTAAATGAGGGACACAGAAATGCAGAACCATGGTCACACTGCATTTCTGCACACATACGTATACACTTCTACTTTTTTCAGCCAATGAGCTGGAAATGCTCTTCCCCCCCCCCAAAAAAAAAAGGCTATACTTGGAACTGTGATTTGGTACACGGTTCGTGGAAGGGAAGGAAAATAAACAGGAAATGGTTTCTCAAAGAGACTGTTATGAAGCTGTTACAATTATCAACCAATTAGCCTCTGTCACAACGCCAGAGTGGGGGAAAGGAGGGTGATGCATGGCCTTTGTAGGTATTTTCTCCTGTAACGTTTTGCAGGACTGAACGCACATGGCCCTGCCCTCAGGAAAAAGCCAGAGCCCAGTATTCTGCAGAGTTTCTTCAGAACACCAGAGCACAATTCTGTGTTGCTGTATTCAGACCTGTACCTTCTCCCATTTTTAGATCACACAATTAACTTCAGTAATGAAGGCAGATATGAGTGGAGCTTTCAAAGCCAATCATATAAAGCAGAAAATTAAACTTTGGCCCAATATGTCCACAGACCAGCTGCTAAGGAGAATTTAACACAGAAATAACTTCTAAGTAACTTGAAGAGAAATCTTCTTCTTTGTCAAGTCCTTAAAGCATACTCTCATTTGCCCCGACAAGCCCGTCTGTATCACAAGTCCATCTGTTTCTTTAGTATATGTAATTTCACAGAAGGATACATTCCCTCATCAACAGTTTTCAGGAAGAATCAACGCGATTTCCCAGAAGAATGGAAAGAAGCAGCACAGAATTTTAAAGGGCAACCTTTATCTCCGATAGATGCCTGTTCCTCTCTCAGTACTGCACTTACATGCTTGACAAATACATTCAGCACATAAATCTGTACCTAAGTGCTTTAATATCCGCTCCCCAGTTCACCTTCAAATAAAGTGGAAAAAGAATGGGAAAAATGCCTCTGACATCATATAGATTTAATGAGTAGCTGAATCAACTTTTTTTAATGGGACAAACCTACATATGGGGACAAGCTGGCCAAATCTCAATGGCTTACTTGAAGAATGAGCTCCCAACTAAAGAATAACATTCTTCTAATAAAAAGGTGTTGCTAGACTTGTGTGGTGGGTCACATACACAGTCGCCAAAACATAAGGTGCAAACATCTTACACCAGTAGCAGAACTTAATGGAAGCAAGGGGGATCCACAGCCCACCTGAGGCTAAAGCTGCTGGGAAAGTGGGTGAATTCACATGAGTTACAGTATGAACAGCAGCAGTCAGTAAAAACACCAGGAAAATTAACCAAAGCAATAACATTGGACACGAAGGCACTGACGCAGCAGCAGCTTCCCTAGGAGAGCTTTCTGCTACCTGCTCCCAGGAGGAGGAGGGAAATCCATGGGAGTCCCATCTGCAAGTGGAGACAGATTACACAACAGCAAGCGGAGACAGATTGCACAACAAATATATATTCAGAAGACTAGTTAACCAGGACAGGAATGCTGAAACCATATCTGTAACAAGTTACTTACAAAATTTCTCTTTTTTTGGCATTTTTAGTTAGAGCCCTGTCTTGGATCTTCACTTCCAAACTGCTTTCTCCAAAGTTATTTATTTATTTTTTTTAACTTCCTCTACTTTTTCAGTTGCCTCATCCCTGTATACCAATAGTAAAAATAGCTAATAGGTATATTGATCATCCAGGAATTCAGGCTTCAGAACTTCTTCTACTTGAATGAGTCTCAATTATGATGACGCTTCAGAATAAATTAATTCCTCCTGCAATTCCTCCTCGTCAACTACTCCTGAATTTGTACAGCAACGTTTTCAGGGCACAGATAATACTCCTGTCTTCAAATGTAATCTCTTATCACTGATGACAAAGGCATTTTATCAACCTACTGCAAGTGGCAACATGATCAGGAAACGGCACTGAGAAACGCACCTGTCAGTGACTGAGTCAGGTTCATTAGTTTGTTTCTCCTCAGATTGTTGCCACTGTTCTTTGCTCTCAGGGCCATCTCCCTACGCTTTTCCCCTTTCCCCTTTTCCCGGGACGTGGGCCCGTGGGTCCCCCGTCTCCTTCGTCACAGAATCGGGCTTAACGCCCGTAAACCGTTGACAGACCATACACAGAGTATTTGGATGGCTGACTTGCTTAAATATGTCCTGTCCCCAGGATGTGCCTTCCACAACCTCAGGTTGTTTTCTCTCTTACAGTGACGTAAATGTCTTTCTCTGGCTGGTTTTTTTTTTTTGTGTGCGTGTTAAATGGACTTTAAACATGTTGCTTTTGGCGCTGAGGTCATGCAGACTGAATAATAAATGGTAATGCTATCTTCAGTATAAAATTTTCCAGATTTTTTTGTTACTATGAACTGTAATTCTGTTTTACGTGACATTTTACATAAGTCATTTTGTACACTAGGACATCTTTTTAAATGACAAAATATTTTCCCTTTTTCCATTTTTTTAAAGCTACCAAGTTTATGTGGCACTGAATTTCTTCCTTTGGCTATTAGAAAAAAAATGCACTTTCTGCTGCTTAGCTTTCTGGTAGGCCTGGGTTTAAAAAGAATAACCAAAGTCCAATCCAAAACTCAGTACTACCAGAAAGAGGCACTTAAGAAATACTGTTCAAAGTGAAAATATACATTTTTATTTAGATCCTATAGCTTTCCTGAACCTTATTCTTCTTAATGTATTCACAATTGCCTTGTTATGCCAGTGAGAGTATGGGATTATGTCATCAAGTGCTACAGAAAAGAAATGATAGATATATTTTGAATACTTATGCAGAATTTCAATTTGATTTGAGTTCAAGGAATACTACGCTTTGCTGCTGTTGATTTTCTTAAAGCAGCCTTCTGTTTCTGAAGACCACCATTACTCCAGTAGTGGACCACCCCCTTGCATCCGTCTAGCAAGGGCAGCTGACTTTCTCTGCACAGAGAAGCACAAAATTTGTCTTACATGGGAAGAAGCTATTTTGTTAAAGAGTACTAACAGCAGCAGTTCAGCAGCTGAGGTGCTAATGCAGGACAAAAGTATTTCCAAAACCCAGGAAGCATGGTGGAGTTCCTATCATTTTTCTCAAAGTTTTGGAGAAAAATCACCATTTCATTTTTCTGTTCTGTTTTTTATCTTTGTTAATGTACCCAAGCCAGCTACTCCCCATGCTTACTGAACAAGCACAAATAATATACTGAATATGCAAGATTCACATTAGCTCATCAGAAGCATTACATTTATTAAAAAATTATGAAAAGGATTTTTTTTGACTGGCAGTCCTTTTCTACTACTGAAACGTTGTAGCAATTCCCTATAACACAAAATGAACGAACTGCAAAGCTATCAAAGGGATGCTATTTGTAGTTATTTTCTCCTCTAATGTTTAGCAGAACTGAATACACTTGGAGGACTGAGCTCCTTCAAAGTTTCCTCTTCTCACTCTATTCTGCACTGCTAACCATAACTCTTTCAATCTGGCATTAATAATCTCTTTGAAGTACAAATGTGTTGTTGTTTATTACAAACCATGAAATGTGGATTAATTTGGAAAAGCTATTTTTATTCGCCAGGCTATAATTTACATTCGCTAGCTAAACTTTAAAACAGGATTCATGCGGTGTACTCGCAAAGCAACAGAAACATATATGCACTCATAAAAGAGAGAATTGCATTAAAGTACAGAACAGTACAACGGTTAACCTAAAGCACCAAAGAGAACCACCCCCAAGCCTCTGTAAATCAGTGGCACGCAGAAAATTCTCAATAGGAAAAGTCCTTTGGCCTCCCCGTTTTGGCACTGCACATTTGGACGCGGTGCAAGCAAAGCAGATGATGCGATAAAAATAGTCACTAAAAACACACACACCAGAAACAATCTACTCAAAATCTCTGGCACTGTAGTGCATCTTATGACATAGCTTTTTTTTTTGAGCATCAAAGTTAAGAATTCTATTCTTTAGCAGCATTGTGTCCCAGAATTCTCACTATAACGGAAAAAAGAAATTCTGCTGCATATTATCACCATATCTTTTAGCTGAATAAAAATTGGATTGGCAGCAATGAATGCTTGGTTTCTTTATTTTATAGTTTTTGAGGAAAAAAGTACTGGTGGCTAGTTAGCAGCAGTGACAAACCTTTCCTGAATGAGGACTCTTAATTAAGCAAACAACTGGAGGGAGAAAGAAAAAGAGAAACTAATGTTTACTTTAAAGCTGACTTAGCTAGCATTTATTTTTGGATAATACCCAGGCAAGCAGTAAGTCCGTCTACCTCCCATGCACCTATACCCATGCATACTGGGCATTTGCTCTAAATCTGCTGTAAATCTGCTGACACACAATACTATTCAAGACATTTTTCTACAAAGTGGTTTTTATGCACAGAAGCTTCACTGATCCATTTTAGAATCAGAAACTGTTAATGACAGATTAATTAGAGAATGGCTTATGCCATCTGGATAGCATACAGTACACACCAGATAGTCTGGAAGAATGAAAAGTCAAAGATACCTTTTGAACAATGTGCTAATATTATTGTTATCTTGCTCTTCTAAGTGCTGTAAAAGAGGAATCACCAAGGCTGGAAAAGACCTCCAAGACCAACCAGTCCAACCATCCACCTACCACAAATATTTCCCCACTAAACCATGTCTCTTAGTACAACATCTAAGCATTTCTTGAACATCTCCAGAGACAGTGACTCCACCACCTCCCTGTGCAGCCCAGTCCAGAACTGAAAGTCTATCCTTCACTGGTAACGAGCAGCAATATAAAAATAAAATTGGGTAGCTATAAGGGATAGTTATAACAAGAACACAGTGACTTTAATGAAATTAGTTCTCTGCTTTCAAGCTCAGACTGTTTTCTCCTGACAGGCAGACCATTTATATTTCTGAGATTGAAATAGCTCATTTCACAGTCTCTTGATTTATGGCTACCATTGCTGCTTTCACGAAGACTGATGTACAAACTGAGAAAATGAGCAGGAAAAGTTCAAATTCCAATTTTCACCATGAATATAAAAAACTAGCTAAGCAGAAAAATCAATAATTTGAAAAAAAAAAGTGAATTAAGAAAAGTATGCTGATGTTTAAGAATTTATGCTTGAAAAATTCATCTGAAGTAGAAGTCTCATTTAATCAAACTGTTTGACTCAGCCATCTTTCATCTGAGAGTACTTTTGCCAAAATGCCAGAAGTTTTCTATGTTTTGTTAAGCCTGATACTGCAGATTTTTCCACCATAAGCTCTGGATGGAGCTAACACCAGATGGGCCATGTTTACAGTATTTGTTCAGTGTCTGTGGCATTTCTGGCAGAGAACTGCCTAATGAATAAACATATTTTGCGGTATAAACAAAGAGGCAGCAAAACTTCTAATTATGTTGTGAAAATATGTACTGTTTGTAGTAAACTGGATGTCTAACAGCAGCTACGTGGGCCTCATGCACAGCAGTGACAGAGCTGGGGAGTGATACTTGAGCCTCGCTGTACTGCTGGCAAAGCAAAAACAGAACAAGAGGAACTCTCAGCGCTCATCTGAATACCACTTGCCCAGAGGACTTCTCATTAGTTCATCCTGAAACAATGTGCATGGAGAAACCCAGCAGGAAATGCAGACTTCTTGAGGTGGTACCCTGCATCCTGTGTGATACCCTCCGCAGGTGTCTGGAGAAGCAGCATAAGCAGCTGCTGCAAGCATTTCTACCATGTGCCTTGTGTGGATACTGGGTTGTGTGCAACTGCTCCAGAAACTGGGCAAAACCACTGGGTTTGGTTGAGCTGGTGTTCAGACCCTGGGTCTCAGAATGATAATGTAATGGCTGGCTCTGATACGAGGAAGGAGACACTAACGGAAAATAAAGTGTCCCACATTCATGTCAGTGTAATTCGTGCAGCAAAGCAGCTCTGAACCATAAAATATAGGAAGGCAGAGTTATGATCATTATATAAATCTCACTGTGCGATTTCCTGAATGTGTTTAAGCTTTGAAATCTTTTGTCACTCAGACTGGTTTTTGCAATTTATATATAATACAGCTTGCTAGGGGAAAAAAAAGAAAAACACAAAAACAACAATCCTGGAACACAATTTAGAACTTACAGTGATGTATTAAACACTCATCTCTTTACCTGCTAGACTGCCTGGACATACACTACAAATTCCATTCTGAAAGTTTTGTATAAAAATAAAACAAATTTAAATGCTTACTTTTAAGCAACTCCTAATACTAGATGAATATATTATCAGAAGCCAATCATGCCATGAGGTCAACGGAAGCTTTTACACTGACAACATTATGAAGAATAAGGAGAGAAGTCCTTACTATCTTTGTTATTCTGCAAATGAACTCCATCCCCATAGTGGCAATTACCAGCTTCTCCATTTCTATGCATGCAGCTCCACTGATTGCTACCACTTCCAAAACTCAAGCTACCTACTTGCCACCACGGCTGATCATCTCTGCATCAAAATGAAATCAGTATTTTAAGGGTTACTGTAATGATATGCTCAAATAACACCCTAATAACACCCTTCTCTGTTCTTCTCTGTCCAAGAGTAATTAATACTTTCTGTTCTCATTAAAAAAAATGTACAGAAAATAACTTCTGAGAGAAAAACCAAAGTTTCCAAGGGACGGGAATTATAAAAAAGAACTTTTAGAGAATAAGTGAAGTAGGTGGCCAAATTCTTCTGTTTTTCCCTCCGGTACTCAGAGGGAATTTCACTGCAGTCAATAGTTTCTAAAGTCATGTAGGCATCTGCAGGAATCTGGCTAGTTTGCAATGTACTTCTGGATATTTCTGAAAGAGAGGAGGAGGTACTCTTCGCTTAGTGAGAGGATACTATGTTGGTTAAAAAGGAAAACATACAAAAAGGACATACTCTGGTATCTCTACCTATCTGGCCAACAGAAGAATTTGATAACTAGTACATGTGAAAGAAGCAAGCTTACTCAAATCACACGAACCCTTCCTTCATATTTGTCAGGCAGGGTGCCCCTAGCTCATCGCTTCCCACTGCGATTTGGCATGATATAAACTCCTGACCTAGCTACAGCTCTGCAACCATGCAGCCAAGGAGAGATGAAGCGTACATATTTTTGCCACCTAGGTTTTTTATTAGAATGCAAGTTTCACAGTACATACTGAGCACACAAGCTCTGCATAAATTTGCAGGTCTCTGACCTTGCTCAAACTTGCAGAGCAAGAAGATTAAATACCTGTAGTGATGGCAGGGCATCAGAACTAGCAAATCATTAAGGTCCCTTCCAACCCAAGCTATTCCATAATTCCATGATTTCTTTTTTTCTTTTGCCCTATCTCCTCTTCAGAAATACAGCTTAAAGTTAGGCTGATCAGTAATGTTCAGTAGTGAGGAAAAGTGGTAGGTCCACACTTCCCACAAGGAAAAATTACAAATGCATCTCACAAACCTTGTTCCTCAAAGGAATTACACCCACTCAGATCTTATTCCGATCTTTAAGACTGAAATCTCATCATGTTTTTGGGTGTCCTTTTTAATTTAATCTAACTCTGAAAAGTACCAGCATACTAAAACAGCAGGCCACCTAAAAAGCATACTTAAGAAACAAATCAGTGTAACTGCAACACACATAAATTGACACTGAGAAGTTGGGAGCAGACTTTGTTACATCACCTGTTATCACACTGTTACCTGACAAAATGCTTTGCACTGAGATTCATTCACAAACCTTTAAGGCCACTGAATCAAAAATGACTGGATGAGAAGAGAAATACAGCTGCCCCTGTGTCTCTCCTTGCAGGGAAAAAAAACGACACTGTGGCTTAACATCTGCCTGACACTAATTTTATCACTTTTCAGAAGCTTGTTTTCGTCCCCCTCCTTTCCTACATGACACACTGCTGGAGCTGCACTGATTCTCAGGTTTCATGCCATGATCAGTGCCTGCTCCAGCTAAACCTGGGCACAGCAGCATACCGGCCCTGCAATCACCAAGCCAAAGCTGGCCCCCGAAAAGACGCCCTCCACTCAGGGACAGAGAGAGAAATTCAGCTGCTTTGGAACAGCAGAGCAAAGGAAACTGCTTCTGTGACCTGAAGCTGAGACACAGATAGCAGACATGTTCTAAAGACAGACTGCTTTATGTGCGGGCTACTCTACCTGCAGGACTACTTTATTCCTGCTAGGTAGTGCCTTTTTTTCTGAGATGAGAATAATGGAAAGGGATGCATATCAGAGAAGGTACTCACCTCTTTTTATGGGAAAATCAGATTTATGATGATTTATGCTGTGCCGAGCTAAAGAAATCAAAAAGTACTTGAAAGGGATTATATTGCCTTGCATGCAGGAGCTTGTACTCCTTAAAAATAAAGAAGCTGATATGACCTATCTCAGCAAAAAATACTCAACTTTTACCTTTACTACAAACATCTACATCTTACACAATGGGGGAGGGAATATGTTCTCAGCATACACTGAGAACACTTTAACAGAGATGAGTTGCTCTACGAAGCAGTTCTGAAGATGTTTAACATACCCTGAGATAAGAGGAATGATAGTCTGCATCTGCAGGTTATAGCTCAGACTAACAGACTGCTAGCTTAGCATTAACCCTACAGAGTGGTGAAATGTAATGGTGCAGTGCTTGAACATTCCCACTTCTCATCAGTGCAACCCATAACACAACAAACCATGACACTGAACACCAAGTTAAAGAACACAGGAGGCTTCTGCTCCTTTAGCTATTTTGCTCATGCCAGTATCAAGGATCCAGCTTGACACTGAAAGGAAGGAGATGAACTAGGATTAAGTTCTATTTCAACTCTTACTTGGTGGCATTGGAGCACTTCACAAACACCAGTGAACTGAGGCTTATGATATTGTATTCAACAGGGGAAAACTCATAAAGAGAGTTATTAGTTTACCTGCTGATAGACAAGAAATCCAGAGAATGCAAGCCTTCAGCCAACAGGATGCATATAACTCACATTTTCTAACCAGCAGGGTTTTGATAGCACAGGACTATTGTGATGACGTGTGTTGTGGGAGGCCATGCACAGCCCTGTGCAAGTCACAGCTGCTTTCAACAGGCACACCTCCAAAGGGGCTGTGGGCAAACCATGCTGGAGGAGGGACACCCTGAGGGACTGAGTTCCCTGGTTAACACAGGCTAGTGTAGTGGAAAACAAGTAGGAAGCAGCAGAAATAAAGCATCACACACACAACCCTAGCTTCCTGCATAAACCCTGACCTCACCAAAGGGACTGGCCATGGCTGAGTGTAACAGCTAGCACAAGCACAGTGAGCTGAGACTATGAAAAGAGGACGAAAAGCTTTTGCTCAGTTTGAAAGCATTTCTCTCCTGCGTGGTTTTTTTTTTTTTTTTTAATGATTTTGTCGTTTTACTTCTCACTAACCTCATCAATAATAAAAAGTTTTTGTTAATTGATCATAAATGAAGCAAAACTCCCCAAATCAAGACTATTTGGCTCATGATGTGCTTACTGCTTACAAGCCTGAGCAAAAAAACCAAGAAAATATTACCTGACATGGTTGAACTGCCAATTGAACAGTAAACTACTATGCTTTTCCAGCTGTATTAAAAGCCTCACTAAAAAGCAAGTTTAGATTAAGTGTTTTAAGTATCCTGTAAAAGTGGTAATCTACATAGGGTGAAGATGGGATGGAAGTAATAGACATCACACAACTAGACTGCTTGACAAAGGCTCAGAAGTAAAATGAGGTGAACTGTGCCAGTGGAGAATAAAATCATTCACTCAGAAAGCAAGTACAAAACAGATGCTACATATTAAACTCAAACCTTAATTTAGTTTCTGATAAACTCCCCCAGAGACATGCCAGTAGGATCTTCTGAGAGCTCTCATACTTCACACTGCCTCTTCTGCCTGTGAACTGTGGGAAAAGGCAGGTGTGTTCTCAGACTTCTTATTTTCTCACAAATTAGCCAACTGGCCATGCCTTGTTTCCTTCAGGACCACCTGCAGAATCAGTAAGTGCCAGCTTCCACTTTTTTTCCACACAAAACGACTCTCTCCATGAAAGACTCAGGGGTCCGTCAAATTAACAAAGCCTTGAAGATGGGAAGAAGATAAGTAGCACTTTAATTTATAGACTCTATGTTAACAAAAGCTATGAATGGGAGGGAGGAACCCTATTTGACTCATTTTCCTCATTTGATTAATAACTGTTGCATCAGCCTGCAAATGCTGATAAAATCTATTTTAAACAAAGGGTAAATGTCCTGCCAGCAGGCTAATATTACTATTTATCTACTGCCTGCTTCCCTAGTTATTCTCCCTTTTTGAAGATGTGGTGATAAATCAGTTGCCTTCCTGTTTATTAAAGCATGTGGCAGTCTGTTTATTTGATCAGCTCTTGGCCCGTTTTCTAATTAAGGGAGATAATGTGGGCTCATTTCCTGCCACGGTGAACCTGGCAGGGCACAGGTTGTCCTCAACTATCACAATAAAATACAAGGTTATTTGTAATGTCTGCTTTTGTTTGGCAGCTCCTCTCCTCCTCTCTGCCCAGCTGAAAACAAAAATACAGATACATGTGTTTGTTTTCTTTGTTTCCATGCTGCTGACAGCCACCCAGGTTGAGGACAGGGAGATGTAAGAAGCAGGTGGGGCTTTGTCATCTTGCTGATACTATGCCTTTCATGAAGGTGGAACAGTTTTCTGGAAGCTCCTGCAGCCCAGCAGATTTCAAAGCATCCTGTGCTGAAATTAAAGATAATTTTGTGAGGGGAGCAAATGCTGGAATGCAAGGGGAAAGCATAAACCAATGCAGCACATTCCTAGCCTGCTCTCCTTGACTCTCCTTGACTTGGACCACCTCCTGCACCACTCTGGCCTCAGTCCTTCATCTGTCTGCTTAGCACAGGAATTTTGCTAACCACTTCCTGTGGCATCAAATTTTTTTTTGCATTCTTTGTGTCCCAAAGCAAGCAAGGATCTTGTAGCTGGCTTACTGTCTCCTCTCTTCCTACCTCCGAGATATCTCACCTCATATCTTGTTTGCGACACAGCTTCAGAGATCAACAGCTACAACTAATCCAGAATCCCTGATCTACCAAAGAAGTTCTATTTTGCAGGGTACCTACTAATCCTTACCAGACATCTAGATGGTGTATTAAGTTCTCCTATCTATAAAAGAATGACACGAACATTACAGGTTACTTATACGTGCCATACACATCTTTCAGTGGGACTTGTGAACTGCCACAAACAAACCATCCTCTTTTCTCTATTCACTGGCTCTGCTTCAATCATCATAAGCACACACATGTACCACTATGCAAAAGCTCCAGCTCCCACAGAACTACCACTTCCAGAAATATTTAATACCAGCCATGCTGTACATCTCCTTGCAATGTGCCTTTGTGTGGAACAACTGAAAACCTGTGGATGCGGTACTGTGCAGCTGCTCTAGGGGACACTGCTTTCAGTGGAGCATGTTGGACTGAGTGGCACCTGCAAGTGTCAGCCAATCTCTGCTGCTCTTGTGCCTCGGAGGAAAAAAATACCCCAGTCATTCTAAATAAGCTGTACAATACAGTACTTTCCAAATTCTGGCCAACAGAGAAATGTTGCCCCAGCCCCTTTTAAGGTTGGTGAGGATACCTTTTGAATTGTCTTTCTTATCTGCCTACACTTCTATTCTACTTGCATTTGCAGACAACAGTGAAAAAGTTTCCACTTCTGAAGCCTTACTTCTGAAAACAATAAGTTTCATTTTGATCTACCTTCAGCCAAAAGGAAGTATTTAGTTTTGTCATGCTGTTAATTGTCTGAGTCTCTGTCTCACCTCATTTGTCTCAATTAGCTCCAGATCTAACACACTCAATATTTTAAAATACACCTACTTAAAGATTTCTAAAAAAATCCCGTTTCACCTTTATATAGACCCCTGTTCCCTTCACACGCATTCAATGGACTGCCACAAGTGTCATGCTGTTAGTAACTAGTGAAAAAAAGTGAAAAAAAGACAGCATAAAATTACACATAAAACGTAGAATACAGGAAGGAGGAAAAGAAAAATGAATTTCTACTTTAAAATGACAGCATTTCCCACCCTGTATTCTTCCATACAAAATACACTGCATTTTTATCCTTTGACTACTGAGCACCTCACAAATGCTGCAGTACATGGAAGAGGTCTCTGGACAGAAGTCAGGTTCTTTGCTTTAAACTGCCTGTGTGCAACCACAGAGGAAATCCAATGCAGCAAGTGTGGAAAAGGCTCAATGAAGGGTGGCTGAATATTTCCTAGAGCTTTCTCCCAGACCTCACACTTACCAAAGGCTCTAGTTCTTTGCGGTCTATCAGGTTGAGCTCTGTCACAAAGTAATAAAAATGCTTGTAACAGGTATTGACGTGGGCCTCGGCCCCAATGAGGATGATACGGTCAAAATGGTGAATGTAGACGTGAACAAACACCCGAAAAAGCCGGCAAAGTATCTTCTTGCAGATCTGGAGGAAGTTCTTTGGAAAGGGAACACCTGTGAATAGAGAAGGTAGAGTTGTCACACCAGTTTGTCATCCTCCCAACACAGTGACTTTGGAGTAAAGTAGTAGTTTGTAACTATAATGCAGATGATGACTTCTTCGGCCTCCTTTCCACTCCAAAAAATCATGTAACATAAGGGTGTCCAACCTTTTGTATTGCCTGGGCTGCACTGAGTGAAGAAGAATTGTCTAGGGTCTCATCTATGAAGGTTGCTCTGAAAGTAATGCCTCCTGTTTATTCCCACGGAAATTACAACAGCTACAAAGACTACAGTGACACTATTTTAACAGAGCAAATTCTCAGCTACAACATTCTCTTTTTCAGCACAGTCACCACCCTTTGCTCTGCATTTTCACCATGATAAACAGAGCCTGCATGCTGCACTCAGAAAACTCTGCACCAGCGGAGGTGACCTCTATCACTGCTGCCACTGCTGAAACGTAGCACCCACCCCTCATTGAGTGCGCATCCTCTGTTTGGTGTCCATAAATGTTCACAAGCATCAGTGAATGTCAGTGGGTGCCATTTTTCCTGCGCAGAAGAATTCAGTTCTATACCTTTGTTCCCTACGTGTCTCGTGACAGACACCATTCTGTTAGAGTGCCTCTCTGCTGCCATCTATCGCACAGCAATAAAATGGAACGGAACACTGGTGAGATAGTTCTACCTCTACTGCCATACCAGCAACATCCACCTCTGACATTGTGGGCCAACATCATAAAATAGGAGGCAATACTTTCAGAGTAGCCCTCATAAAATACATAATACAGCCAATGTATTTAAGTGACAAAACGTTTTAATTTTCAATGTTTTTTATGAAAACATAAAAAAGAAGAGCAACAAAACCATAAAAGTAGTGGGATACTTGAGCTTGTTTTTGTAATGCAGCAGGCTGGTTTGACAGAGGTAGCTGCAATTCTTAATGAGGTCAGATTTAGTTTACTGTAGCAGCATAGATAGCCAAATACTTCATCATCTTAATGGATCAAGACTAATAGGTACTGGTCTTTGTTCCCTTACTAGTTTAACAGAGAAACAGCTAATGCTGGAATATTCAGAAATGTAATTTTCACTGCACTGCATACTACCTCAATAACATCAATGGCTTTGCATCCTGAGGTGGCTGTTTCACATACTGTTATAAGCAGAGTTTGTCCTAGATGTGATATACTGTTTTTTGCCCATTTAAATCAACAGTTCCAACATTTTCATGATGTTAAATTTAATAATGAAGAGAGACTGAAGGAGAAATGCCTTTGTTTTCACCTTCCTCGGCCACATGTACCACTCTGATTTCTGTTTAATAGAAAAGCTCATGAAGACAACCAAGAACAACTATTCCAAAATACCTTGGAAGTTAGACTACTATGCAGTCAGAGACTACAAAGCAGCAGCACAAGGAACATTTGCAAGTAGACCTCCAGGCAACCACAATGTTGCATCAATAATGCCTTCAAAAAAACCTTGTCATTAGAAGCTTATCCTGCATGGCACTGTGTATCATGGAGCTGCCACCAAAACCTGAAGGATTCACCTACTTCTATGATTGTGCTCTAGTGCAATGACTTTAGTGACATCCTCATAACTCTACTTGCTACTTTGCTTTGTTGCATCGTCCTGATTTTTCATTTATATTTCCTATTTTTCCAGATTTGAACTAGATAACTGTAGTTACTGCTTCTTTAAAAAAAGAAAAAAAAAAACAACCTCACTGCCAACCAGTCCCACAGCCCATGGAAGCCTGGCTCATGGTCTCAACGAGAAAAATGTTCATTATTTGCAGAAAGGAGATGGAGATATTAAATTAACATTCTCACAAGCTTGAGGGCACTGTGCTTTCTGGTCTTGAACAGGCATGCCCCATAACTGAGAACAATTAGTTTCATCTTCTACAGGGTGACAAAACAATTGTTAATGAAGAACATTACTGTAATGAAGAAATACATATTTTTATATTAACTAACTTAAACAAGCCTGATACATCTAGCTGGCAAGGGTGGACAAATCCTTCGCTTCTTTGCAGCCCATGTTCCCACTGAACAGTCACAAGCAGCAGGAGCAAAAAGCATAGAGCACGGCTTCTGCTGCAGGTGAGGGCTTCCACTTGACAGCTTTTTATGTGTGACACTCAATTTGAGGATGTGCAAACAAGACACAGAAATAACCAGTGCAGAACAGCCTGGGAGCACATAAAGTTGCCGTGTATCATTTGTCATTGCAGCACTTCCCCAGCTTTGTGAACCTCTCTCTATCTCACTTACTTGGGCTCTTAAATGAACAGGGAGACATGGCTGCTATCACAAATCTGCTGCTCTTCATATTCAGAACTGGAGAAGGATGGCAGAAATGTAGTCTCAAAGAAAAAAATATCTAATACAATGGAAGAGATTCCAAACTCAGTTACAGAATGAATTTAAAGTAATGTCATCAAAATTTGAAAAATCAGAGTGAACTGGTTCCAGATTTATACTCTGAGGTCAGAATTTGGCCTAATGTCTTCTTCCCACTGCAACTTTTACCGTTACAAATAAATCAAGCACAGAATGCAATCATTAACAGTGACCCCTGGGAAATGACTAGCTTAGATTTAGATACTTGACTCACTGAAGAGTCAACAGTACTTTAGTTGAGCCTTCCGCCTCTGAGCTCTTTTTAACATGCAGTCCAAGTTTAATAATTCCTTTCCTGGAAATCTGAAAAAGGGAAAAAAAATGCCTGAGTATTTATTTAAACTTTGGATTCCTTCTGCAGTGAAAAAAATTTACAAGAAAGTTGACTGTCTCAGTACCTGCAAGGTGATACTGTAAAGAGACAGAATGTAAAACCACCAAATTAAATTAATAAGCTATATTATTAAAAGGCAAAGAAATACAAAGATGCCATTGGATTTTTTGAGCTAGCTGCTACTTGCTGAAAAAAATTACTTCTGGGCACACAAACTGGCAGCCCTGACCTGCTTGCAGGCTGGGACTCAGTGTATGAGCAGTGTATGCTGTATGAGAAGAATGTAAGGGAAGGATTCCCTTGGTTAACTTGGAGTTCCAAACCCCAGAGATCCTGATTATGTCCTAGGTAAGCACCATGTTACACAAACGCTCTCAAACATCCCAGTCACACCATGCAAGCTCCTTTACTTCAGGGCTGCACATGCAACTGAGAAACAATTCAGTAGGGGAACGGTAAGTATAGCATGGACAGCAGCAAATACTGCTAATGACAGCCTCCTCCTGCAGCACAGCAGCACTGGCACGCACCAGAACAGCACTGGACAGCCACCACCTCCTCCTTGTTCACACCTCCCTACATGTCCAAAGCTCTCCTGCTTCATCCAACAAGGCTAAATGCCAGCTTCTACACCTGTGTCAAAACAGCCCCATGCAGCAGTACAGGTCTGTGAAGGGGTGGTCGGAAAGCTGCACGGCAGAAAAGGATCTGGGGGTGTTAGTCGACAGCTGGAGTAACCTGAGCCAGCAGTATGCCCAGGAAGCCAAGGTCTACTGCATCCTGGCCTGCATCAGATGTACTGTGCCCAGCAGGACCAGCCCAGAGGTGATCATCCCTCTGCTCTTGGACCTGGTGAGACCACAACTCTAACACTGTGTCCAGTTCTGGGGCCCTCACTACAAGAAGGATTTGAGTTGGTGGAACATGTTCAGTGACAAGCAATAAAGCTGATGAAGGGACTAGAAAACAAAAGTTACGAGGGGCGACTGAGGGAATGGGGGTTGGTTAGTCTGGAGAAAAAGAGGCTAAGGGAGACCTCATCACCTACAACCACCTGAAAGGAGGTTGCAGTGAGGAGGAGCCGGTCTCTTTTCTCAGGTGACAAATGGTAGGACACAAGGAAATGGCCACAAATTGCACTAGGGCTGCTGTAGGTTGGATATCAGGCGGTATTTCTTCACAGAGAGGCTGGTTTGGCCCAGGAAGTTGTGGAGTCCCTATCCCTGCAAGTACTCAACAGACAAATGGATAAGATTTTAAGGACAAGGTTTAGCAGCAAACCTGTAGTGTTCGGAGGATGGTTCGACCTGATCATCTTACAGGTCTTTCTAACCTAAATCTTTCAATGATTCTCTTTACCTGCTAGAAAAGGCTGGACTTAACATAAGCAGGACTCTGTAAAACTTCAAAAACCCAATTCACTCAATGTGTTTAACAAGTTTTAACACTGTTTTCCAGTGGAACAGACTTTCCCCAGTCTTACTTTCACAGCTCTTCACTGACTTTATTCCATAAGCTGTCTTTCTTAATTTGATGCCAGCTGATCTGCTCCTGTACCTGACTGCACTTCAAGATCTAATTCCTTACCACCAGACACTGAACACCGTACTGGTGCTGCTGACCTATGATCTCATTTCTTTGAGTACTTCACATACATGGTAGCAGCAGGCAATGTCAAGGCCCACCTCCCATGAAACTCACTCTACAAAACCATATTATTACTGCTATCTGCAAAAAATGCTTGTGCAGTGACCACTAGCAAGTTAACGGCCTACTGGTTTAAAACCCAGCTACATCTTCTGTGACGCCAGACTCAGGTGCACTTTTGACCTTCTGTGTTTGTGTGGTTTGAAGATGCGCTTTACTCAAGGAAAGATAGTAAGCCCTGTGGTAACTGTGCACAGAACAGCACTGCACAGTTCAAAATCTTTTAACAGGTCACAGCCATGTATCATTCTTTTTAAAAAACATACATGTGGGAGAAGAAGACTTCTCTCCACTGGCAAAAAGACTGATAACATACTACTGTAAACCCTGCTTAAAAATGTGCCTACCTGGGAAAGTAAGAATTTTTTCAGTTTTATGAGTGAGAAAGCAGTATTCTCAAAAACTGATGACCTGGAGAAGGTGTCTGAACCAAACTCTTCTCCTCTTGCTCCCTTGGTGTTCTCCTGTCCCTAGTACAAAAATTTGCGAAAGATGTCCTCAGCAATTGCTGGAAACTTCACTTCAAAACACCTATCCTGATCCACGCAGATGTTTAGTGTTATCTCAGCATGTTACTCAAGGAAGCGTCTGTCTCCAGTGCCAATGAAAACAATGTTGGTTTTGCAGAACTTTGTTCCCCACGAAATAAGCTGACAGCTGCAAAAAGTTAGCAATAAACTAGACTACCATGCACCTACATCGTCCCAATCCAGCCCCACTTTCTGCTCTCATATGAGAGAGAACAAAACAAAGGAACATATACTAAAGATTACATGGTTTTCTAGGCAAAATGGTGTCATTTATTTTTTTAAGTGGTGCAGCACCTTAGTGTGGTGTTAGTGTTAGTGTTAGTGTTAGTGGTGGCAGCCACTAACAAAAGGTGCTTATGTTCAAGGGGAAAAGAGCAAAGACCAAAGAACTGCTTGAGGTGTTACCCTACTTGAACATCCAGCAGCACTCCCTGCTGCTGTACATGAACAAATGGATGAAAGTATTAAATTCTGCCATTTACCAATAACTTCATGAGAATACTCTTCTTAGAAGCATGCAAATACCTAGGTATGCAACACCTGAACAGGTGGAGGACACTTGAACTGACTGTCCCTCAAATCAGAGGACAGAGGGTCCTGAATCCTTGGGCTGCGTAAGCCAGGTAACTTGCATTTTAGGCAAGCTGACAGTGGCTGGTTCCTGCCTATAACCTGACCTCTTCTGAACCTGACTTGTCACTTTATACTTTTGATTCTGCTGCTGCAGAGGAGCAGAAGAGAAGTGCAGCACTGGAGAACAGAATGTTCCTCTGCTGCCTGTACCAAGCAAGGCCAGCCTTGCCCCAGCCAAAAATCAGACCAATAAACCCAGCCGGATAGATCTGTATGTCTACAAGGTGATAAGGAAATTGAGTGCCTTAAAAGCAGCAGAATCATGTTTGTGTGACTCTGTAACTCATCAAATACAATCATCTGTCCTGGAACACCCACCTTCACCACTGAAACAAAATGAGATTTGCTGGAACTCCGCATTTAGACAACTTTATAGGACCTTAATATATTCACAAGCTTGGAAATCCATTAGAATAATATACAGCTCTTTCTGCCTTAGCAGTGCTATGTTACTAGTTAGCAATAGGAAGCCACTTCTAGGACAGAAAATGCAGAAAATGTCGACCTACTTGGCATTATAACAGGTGAGTGGGAACAGAGAGTTTGGTAATCTCCTGAGTCAATGCAAGAAAAAAGAATGGACTAACACCAGAGTCTGAGTAAGGCATAGGGGAAAACCTTGCCTCCTCAGCTGGCACACACTTGCTGATAGCTTCGTCCCTAGGGCACTTGCATGGCCTGACAATTTCTGGGTAATGACTCAGCATCCCATGCTGAGTACAGCACTGCCAGCACGGTTTTTATTTTCGTTATTTACTTCTGGCATTTTCAGAAAGTAAACATCCTCCTCCCCCATTTATTTTATAAGAACATTGGAAATAACATGCTGTCCTAAGGGCCCCTCTTAGGCTCACTGCTGCAGCAACAAGCAGCAATGTGAAACACTATTAGAAGAAAGCAGTCTGGTCTTGGGAGATGTACAGAGAACCAGACAAAACAGCCCGCTGTCCCAAGGACATGTTATGGCCTTAACTGAAAAACAAAACCCACAGCACAACATCAACAAGAAATTCAAAGATCTGAAAGGTTGGCATAGTTAATATCACAAAAGCAATGTTTGTTCTCCAGATGGCTGCTGTGCTTAATCCCTTCCAGAGGGCCACTAAGAGAAACACTCAGTACTAACAGCTCTCCCAGAGCATGCCATGTTCTGACCCTCTGACATCTGCACTGACTAAGGAATCTATTACGTGCACAAGGGTATCTTCAGCGTATACAGACAGCTGTTCAGAAAGATTTAGAAGTTTTAGAGAAGTTATTTTACCCCTCCAGTAAAATGCAGCTCTCCCATGAGACTGGAAAAGACAAGTTACCAGCAGCATGCAATGGAAGCTTCATGGAAGTCAGAGTTCTGTTCTAGAAGCTCAGGTAAAAGCAGGAATGGAGCCCAGGACCCTGACATTGCTGGAGTTAACCCTGCCTTGCAGCAGTGCTGCCTCCAGCCAAGCCCAGCATCCGGGAGAGAAATCAAGATCCTGACAAGCAAGAGGCTTCTAGAACTGCTCTCAACTAAACTGTGCCTTTATAACATTGTATCCGGGGATAACAGGACAGGAGGTTTTACTACTAGGCTTTTACAGCTGTTACAGGAGCTGTAAAGTTGAACGGATCCATCAGAGGCAGAAAAGGAAGCAGTCGACCCCTCCCAGCACACATAAGCATTCTCAAAGATCAGGGTGCTAAGCCAGAGCTGCTCTTCAGAAGTCCACAGCTGCAGCCCAAGGAACTTTGTCCCAGCTGCCACTGATCCCTTTCCCTGCTCAGACAGGGGCAGCCGGGTGAATTTGAGAATTTTGATTGCGTATGTCCTGATAAGACTAACTTCACTCTTAAAGCACAGGCCAACAACCCTTGGATTTACAAGGTACTGAAAACCTACTACAGCCATACAAAGATGCCCAAATGATGTAAATGGACTCTTCCAATAGGTCGTAAATGCGAAAGAGCTCTCTCTTCAAATGCCTAAGGGTGTATCTGGTACCTGGAAATCAAGAGAATATTTATCACTCTTGATTCTGAAAATGGATCTGGAAAGTCAGTGGAGCATTCTTCTTATAAAGCATCACAAAGCTAAGCAACATAACATTATTGTAATGCCAACAGGAAAGGATAGTTACAGAATCAATTTCAAAAGTTGCATTAACCTGAGCTTAACAAAATACTTTTGCAAGATGAATGCAGTAGTCAAAGTTTTTAATGAAAATACAACCACAAAAATCAAATGCTCTGCAGGACAATAACTCTTCTAACATAACAAATGAAAGGAATATTTTATGACATACCTGGCCAAAAGTATGTCCATTTGCTGCATTACCAAATTCAGCTGTGAAAGGGAAGCACTCTAATTTACTAGAGTAAAAGTTCCTCTTTAAAAGATCTTTCACAGGGTTAATGCACTCTCCTTCTTTTCCTCACTCATCCTCCTTCATCCAATCACCACTCATCACTGCTTGGAATAATAAATATTTTTGACAGCCTTGAATATTACCTCTAGCAGAAACACCTCAGACTCAATTAGTTATGGGCAATATCAGAACAGGAGTCATCAAAAAACTTCTATTTATTATGTAAAGAGTATTTCTACACTGGAACAGTTTCAGCTGTTTGAACTCTTCCAGGGGTCTTGTAAACTGCATATAAGCATTTTCTGCTATTCTGTTTAATGCCGAACTGAAATCACAGAACTGAATGGAAAATAAAGCAAAGATTGTTTTTGCTTCATTTCTCTTCCTTGAAGCCATTTATTTAATGAAAAAGAAAACAGTCAATAGACCTTTATTTTCATAAGTGAAAATCTTGAAGAAGAGCAAAACCAAAACCAGAAAGTACATTTAAGGTATCTGCTTTCCATACAAATCAATAGAATTCCTGTTTGTCTATGCATGAATAGTATTTATCTCCATTTCACTTCCCAGACACACAATAGATACAGCTCACACTTCTTCCTTTCCTTTCACCTCACATCTAAAGCTGAAAAGCTGTTCAAATTCCTACACTGCTTTTATTATGCAAGGACAATTTAACTGAAAGCAGTATTTTCAGGATTTTTTGTTATTTCTAGCACAACTTTAGAAACCTACAGTAAGACTAAATGTACTTATCACAGCATGGTTTGGGTTGGAAGGGACCTTTAAGAACATCTAGTTCCAACCCCCTGCTACAGACAGGGACACCTCCCTCTAGGCCAGGTTGCTCACAGCCCCATCCAGCCTGGCCTTGAACGCTTCCAGGGAGGGGGTACCCACAGTCTCTCTGGACAACCTGTTCCAGTGTCTCACCACCCTCACAGTGAAGAATCTCTTCCTGACATCTAGTCTAAATCAACCCTCTTCCAGTTAAAAGCCTTTTCCCCTCATCCCATTGCTACGTGATCTCCCAGAAAGTCCCTCCCCAGCTCTCCTCTAGGCCCCCTTCAGGTAATGAAATGCCACTACAAGGTGTCCTTGGAGCCTTCTCTTCCCCAGGCTGAAGAGCCCCAGTTCTCTCAGCCTGTCCTCCTAGGGGAGGTGCTCCAGACCTCTGATCATCTTTGTGGCCCTCCTCTGGACCCGATCCAACAGCTCCATGTCCTTCTTGTGCTGGGGGCTCCAGAACTGGACACAGTTCTCCAGGTGGGGTCTCACAAGAGCAGAGTAAAGGGGTAGAATCCCCTCCCTTGACATGCTGGTCACACTCTCTTGATGCAGCCCAGGATATGGTTGGCCTTGAGTGCTGCAAGCACACGCTGCCGGCTCATGTTGACTCTTTCATCAGCTGACACCCCCAAAAACTTCTCCTAAGAGCTGCTGGCAAGCCGTTCTCTGCCATTCTACTTATGCTAGCAAGAATGATTACTGCAGATCAGTAGCAAAGCAAAACACATTTTTCAGTTTACTGCTAAGAGACTGACTTATCTGTATATTTAACATTAATCACCTGAGGACAAAACATTAATTCATCCTTACGTTTCACGTATTAATGTCTGTATGTTTTTATCTATATGTTTAGTTAAGTTTACATGATCTCTGCCACTGCTCATGAGGTGTTTAACATCAATCACCTTTTAGGCTTATGGAGATTTATACGGTCATGCTGTAACTAACACAGCGGGAAAGGAGATCAAGATCTTGAACTGATAAAACCTGTGTGTAAAATGTGACAAGTGTTGGCAGCCTTATGTATCTCGGCATCTAAAATTTTCTGTCTGTAAAGAAAGACCATAAGAGAGTATGATCTTGGCTCAGCAATTATCCTGAAATATCTTCAAGCAGGAGGCAGACAACAGTGCAGGTTCCCTTTGCTACCTCTGTAGAGGTTGCAGGCTTTGAGTTTCTGTATTTGGGATCTGAGTACCAGTGAATTGAGCAAGATGCAGACCACCTGCACCTGGAGATGCTGCTGAAGAGACAAAATACACTAGCACTTGGAGGGATGTCTGCTGTGTATTTCTGAAAAAAAGGATGATCAAGATCTAGGCAGAGAGCTTCAATCCACTGCAGTCACTTTGCTGACATGCCCTTCCTAGCAAAGCAGGTCAAGACTCTGGCAAGCTGGAGCAGACTTTCAAAACGGTTTCATTTTTGCAATCTGAAGAGTATCCATAGGTTCTGGGCTTAAGCCAGCTCTTCCACGGAAGAAAAAGCATGAATAAATCATAAAGAGCACAGATTTGTTATTTTCCTCTTGCTTACCCACAAGACAGCTGTTTGTATTTCTGGTTTCTAAAATCCAGAAGACAGTGTCAATAACAGACACCTAAAGCCTTCTCTTACCCCAGTGAGGATTTCAGTTCAATGTGCCTTAAAACGTAATATCTTCATGCTGGTGAAGCTCATGCCCAGCAACTGATCCTTTAGTGATGTTCCAGGAAGCTGAGAGCAATTTGTTACAAGTGTATTTTACAACTGGAGAGTACCTGTGATACACGGCAGACACTGACTAGTCCTTGAGATCACAGGCTTAAAGAATTGTGCCTTCTTCTTTCTCCCTATCTCAGAGATAAACACAGAACAGCCACATCTTAGCATGGCCATGAAAGTGTTCAAAGAACAATGTCCATGAACAACTATAGTTTCAGAGCAAAGAGTTCATTGCTAGTAACTGCAGTGGGATAAAACTGATGGTCTGCAAGGACCAAATACTTGACTTTCTCAACTTGGACTGCATAACCTAATCAAGTTCCTAATCAAGACAAGAGCAAAACAATGAGCAGAAGACTTAATTGTTAACAACAGCACAGTTTGCTCTGTTGGTGCACTGCAAGAGAATTCTGTATGAGAGGTGGAAGGATGTGATGATATCTAATGATGTGTTATGCATCTACAAGACAGTGCCTTAATATGCAGATACACACAGAATTGCAGAATTGTAGGGGCTGAAAGGGACCTCTAGAGATCATCGAGTCCAACCCCTCTGCAAAGCAGGCTCCCTACAGCAGGCTGCACAGGTAGGCATCCAGGTGGGTCTTGAATGTCTCCAGAGAAGGAGACTCCACAACCTCTCTGGGCAGCCTGTTCCACTGCTGCGTCACCCTCACTGTGAAGTTCTTATGCACATTTGTGCAGAACTTCCTATACTACAGTTTGTGGCTGTTTTCCCTTGTCCTGTCACCATGCACTGCTGAAAAGAGCCTGGCATAGTCCCTTTGCCTCCCACACCTTAGATATTCATCAACACTGATCAGATCCCCTCTCAGTCTTCTTATCTCAAGGCTGAACAGACCCAGGTCACAGCCTTTCCTCATAAGAGAGGTGCTCCAGGCCCTTTATCATCTTTGTGGCCCTCTGCTGGACTCTCTCCAGGAGATCCCTGTCTTTTTTGTACCGGGGAGCCCAGAACTGGACACAATACTGCAGGTGAGGCATGACCAGGGCAGAGCAGAGAGGGAGGATCACCTCCCTTGACCTGCTGGCCATGCTCTTTTTCATGTACCCCAGGATGTCATTGGCCTTCTTGGCCACCAGGGCACACTGCTGGCTCATGGCTGGCCTGTCAGCCACCAGGACCCCCAGGTCCCTCTCTGCAGAGCTCCTCGCCAGCAGGCCATCCCCCAACCTGTACTGATGCATGCGGTTATTCCTCCCTAGGTGCAGGACTCTACACTTGCTCTTGTTAAACCTCATCTTGTTCCTCTCTGCCCAGCTCTCCAGCCTGTCCAGGTCTCGCTGAATGGCAGCACAGCCTTCCCGTGTGCCAGCCATTCCTCCCAGCTTCATATCATCAGCAAACTTGCTAAGGGTGGACACTGTTCCCTCATCAAGATCACTGATGAAGATGTTGAACAAGCCTGGACCCAGCACCGACCCCTGAAGAACACCGTTAAATACAGGCCTCCAACTGGACTTTGTGCTGCCAATCACAACCCTCTGAGCTCTGCCAGCCAGCCAGTTCTCAACCCACCTCACCATCCACTCATCTATTCCACACTTCCTCAGCTTTGTTATAAGGATGTTGTGGGAGACAGTGTCAAATGCCTTGCTGAAATCGAGGTAGACTACATCCACTGCTCTCCCCTCATCCATTCAGCCAGTGAGGACATCAGTGAAGGCTACCGGGTTGGTTGAGCATGACCTCCCCCTAGTGAACCCACGTTGACTACTCCTGATAACCGTTTCCTCTTCCAAAGAAGAGGCTCACTGAAACTTCAAAAGATTTCTATGAATACTTACTGGAAAATTGTGCATTTAGACAATGAGTTCTTTAGGGATGTGCATTTCCTGATGAACCCTACTGGTTTAATCTACTGCATTTAAGGCTTAACGTCTGAGTCTTAAGAATTATTGAAGAGGGTCTCTGGTCTACCATCCAGATTCAGCAGGAGTTTGTGCTGGGAAATACAATGGCATTTGAAGAAAAATGAAGAAAAATGATTAGAGACTGTGTTCAAAACACTGCTACACTGATTGTAAAAACCAGAACAAAATGTAAGTGATATGGAAGAAAGAGGTGACTCCATTTGGCCATAACATGATACCTTGGTGTAGTGTTTATCAATATTTAGGACACAGCAATTCACTCATTAATTGCTGCATCAAGTCATACTTTCTACTTATAGGATGGTTGGGAATCCATTTGTTTCCAGAAATACCGCTTTTTGTATTAGTGAAAAATGTGTTAAAAAAAAATTCAATATATATATTTATGTATATATTATACATTCTAATTGATGTTGTTTCTATTTCAGGAAACTGAGCTAAGTTTACTTGGAACCCAGGCATACAACTGTCCAAGAATTGCTGAATGAATGATTTTATATTAAAAGATTTAGTATGTATATACATATATATCTCCCAAAATTAACTGCAAGTTTTGAGCCTTCTTGATTCTGCAGAGAAGCTTGAAACACAAACTCTGAAGACAGAATCAAGAATACTGAACAAGTTTGTTAAAAAAAGTGCTCTTTTACCGTTGTTAAGACAGAAGGATCAATCAAGAAGTACCTTTTAATTTGTGTGTGAGTTCTCATACACAACACTGGTCCCCATTCATTTAGAATTTGCTACGGATCATCCTTTACAAAACACTTGGCTATGGTTTCACATATTGCTCCCTGGGACCCCCTGTAAGTCCCAACAAAACTGTTGCCACTTTTCCTGTGAGTATCACTTAACAACCAGGCTACAGGAAGAATGCATTACACATAAACAAGAGAAAGCTCTCCCTGTGTACAGATCATGAGGCAGCATGTCTATTTTGTCACACTTTCACTTCCTTCCTAGAAGGAAATTTAGTGTGAGAATAAAAGCTGCACCAATCCTCGAATCTGAGACGTTTGTGGCACCTTGCCAATTCCAAAAATCTGTTTATACCACAGATGTTTTCACTATGGACTACTAAGTACAAAAAGCAGCTGTAATATCTCTGTTGAACTTTCTTGTGCAAAAAGGTGAGCATGTAGCAGCTCTAAAAATATTAAAGCAGGAAATCCAAGTGCAAGACATGCAGCCTCAGTGGTTAGCATATACATCAACCTCCTGGATCCACTTATGTTTTAATTATTGTTTCCAGTTAAATTTAAGCTGTAGCAACTGAGATCTCTCAATTAAAAGTTTCTCTTCAATTTTTCTGACAAGCCGTCTGTGTGACAGAGATGAATGATTTCTGCCATTCTAATTTGTAATCATTTAGAAATCCCTCAGTCTGGAGAGAAGAGGAGGAGATAATACAACCTCCGAAGGTAAATTCCTTAAACTGTTCTTTGAGTATCTGATTTCATTAAAGCATCACACTCCTGTTGTCAGAAAGCTCAGGGCACTAGTAAAATAAAAATGGCATAACAACACAAAGACAGTTGGTACTAAGATTCTGTAGGATTACCACTGACTATTTTATGTCTTTAGTTTATGACGTTATCTGTAGAAGGGTGGATATAAGCTCAGGCCTAATATTAAGCACAGAAAGTAGGACTTTGTGGAATCACAGTGATGTCCCACCTCTTTTGCTCTTTGTCCTTTGCTTCACTTCATTTATCCTCTTGTCACATTAACTTCAAAATATTTCTCCCTGCAGGTGGCAGATTGCAAAGCTCTCCTGAGTTCTACCAGGCTCTAAGGTCTGGCCTTTCTCCTACTCTTGCTGTCTTTTATAAAAGTAAACTTTGTGGAGACAAACTGTCTGTCAGTTAACCGTTTGATTTAGTTTTGATACCTTACAAATTTCTCCATTAGCTAGACTACTTTTGTGTGTTAATTTAAGAGTCAAGTTTCATTTAGCATTTTTATTTATCCAAAACTGATATTCTGTGATGAGAAAGCTGTGAACATCTCACCATGACAAAGGACAGAATAAAACTCATCAACAGTTACTTCTCCTAAGCACTTTTGGGTCTAGTTGACGTACTTTGAACGTGAGGATTGGCAAAACTGCAAATGACTAGTGAGGTGATCCTTATCTGTCTAGCTCCTGCAGGTAGATAGAAATCAGTAGTGCATACTGAAACTGGGGGGAGGTTTAACTGAGGTTTTACTGAGGTTTAACTGCTTCTACAGACCACTAGAAATAAAAGGTTTCTGATTTCTGTGTGACCCATGTAGATGAATACACCTCACTCAGAACTAGAAAGAAAAAAATGAGGTTGCTCCAGTACACTATTTGAAAAAAGAACTGAAGCTCCCCACAAAAACGCAAGCCCAGGAAGAAACAGAAGGATTGTTCTGTGTTGAGTCTTTCTGCACAAAGCTTTTACAATGACTCTCTAGAGCTCCCACTGGGACACTGCATCAAATGCCAGAGGACAGCTCCTCCTCCAGCAATGACAAGATTAGTATGCACAGAAGCCCAGGATGATTATGACCAAAATTCCCTATGGCTCCTGGGATGTGTGTAAGCACCAAAAGGGAACAACCATTCCTAGCCGCAACAAACAGACAAATTTCTTACCTACTACTTCCTCAATAATCTAAAATTTTTAATAGTGACACAAACTATAGTGATAAGACAACAACAACAAAAAAGCTGTTATACTCAGTGCTCAGTGTACCACCACATGCATAACTTAAAAGATCTCTTACACTCCCAAAGACAGCAGAGATTTTCAGCTTACCATCTACCACTATGTCTGTCTTCCTGAAACTTAGAAGTCAGCCGGACCCAGCTCCCACGCTGTAAGCATGGCCAGCTGCTGCTCTCCAAGCCTGCAGTATGCCCCTCTGCTCAGCAAGCTCCTGTCACATGGAGATGCACCTAAGCCAGATCTCCTGCTCCCAGATCAGAGGCATTTCCCTCTGTACTCAGCACTGGTGAGGCCCCACCTCGAGTACTGTGTCCAGTTTTGGGCCCCTCACTGCAAAAAAGACAATGAGGCCCTGGAGCGTGTTCAGAGGAGGGCAACGAAGCTGGTGAGGGGTCTGGAGCACAGGCCTTATGAGGAGTGGCTGAAGGAGCTGGGATTGTTCAGTCTGGAGAAGAGGAGGCTCAGGGGAGACCTTATCACTCTCTATAACTACCTGAAGGGAGGTTGTAGTGAGCTGGGGGTCAGCCTCTTCTCTCTTGTAACTAGTGACAGGACAAGGGGGAATGGCCTCAAGTTGCGCCAGGGGAGATTGAGGCTGGACATTAGGAAATTCTAGTTTTCTGAAAGAGTGGTCAGGCGCTGGAATGGGCTGCCCAGGGAGGTGGTGGAGTCACCGACCCTGGCGGTGTTCAAGAAACGTTTAGATATAGCATTGAGAGACATGGTTTAGTGGGGTTATTGGTGGTAGGTGCATGGTTGGACTGGATGATCTTGTAGGTCTTTTCCTACCTAGCTAGTTCTATGATTCTATGATTTCCACACCTTTGCTCGTCCTTGTTGGTCTCTGAAATTTCCTAACAAGAGCTTCTCTGTGATAAAGAGAACACAACTATGAAATGCAGGTATTTACACAATAGTAGAATTATAATTTTTGTCTGGCTGATGCTGAACTGTTTTTCTTAATCTGGATGGTAACAGTCACCTCAGACACAATCACTTTACACAGAAACAAGGCTCTTTTCCTGAATGCATTGCTTCATACTTAACCTACACCAACATACGTCTGCTTTTTTATTGCAGTTAACGTCCCATGGGATCTGCAGTTCTTCCAGATCAGCCCCTGTCCTGCTACCCTTGAATACCTTTCAGTCACCAACAAACATTATCTGTCACCTCACCGCTCACACTCTTCTTGCCTCTCACTTATGAGCACATTAAGGAATCCACATCCCAGCATGTAAGACTGCAGAGCTCCACTGCTGACTGTACTAAGTTCCACAGGGCAAGATTTCAACCACTTACCCCTCCTCTTTGATTCCTTTTCTAGCCAACAGTTTATGCATTTAACATCTGCACTCTAAACACTGCAAAAGTGGCTTTTAGTAAGCAAACATCATAGCTGTATCATGAGCAAGAAGGTATTTTTTTTTCATCAGGATTCATAAAAAAAAAGGACGAAGAACAATGACTAGATAGGGAAAATCCCTTGTATACAATGTTCTTCAGTTCCACTGGAACTTCAGATGCAGAACCAGAAAAATCCTCTACATATCAGGATGTAAAGCAAGACAGTTCAAGTGAGAAAGCACTGGAAATGAGTCAGAAAATCAACTCATCCTGAAACAAGTTTTTCAGAAGATTAAAGTACACAGTAAAATGACTCCATGGTGATGCGACTGCTGAATACAGACTATTTTTTTTGAACCTTTTCTGTTGGCCATGGTGATACTCACGTTATCATGACCAGAGCACTGTCACAGTGCAGTCAAGCAGCTATGGAAGAGGGCTATAACAAAAAAATATAGAATGTCAGGAGATGGAGCACAAAAGACAAAACTTCTGGATACAGAGAAGGATTTTACTATGAAAAATGATATTTGAATTGACTGATTAGAATCAGTCAATTCAGAAAAAAAGTGCCAGCAAGACAGGGTCACACTTAATTCCTGAAATAAAGCAGCAACAGGCTAGTTAATTGTCCCTTTCCTTGCAGTAATACCTCACTTACAGGAATGGTTAGATCCTTTTGGAAAGAACAGCACCACATTCAAGTACCAACTTGCATTTGTCACTGAAGCTGGAGAGTCTGGCTTTTTGCTTCCTACTCTGTTAGCTGCACCCCACAACAATCCCCTGCCAGCTGCTCACAGCCAGTTAGCCATGGCAGCTTAGCTAACACTTTCTGTTATTTCAGCTCTGTGCACAGGTGTATGGCATCACCAAGGACTAACCAGGTGCCTCAAGTGTATAAGGATTTTGTAAACAGCTCCTCCCCTTCTACAGCTCACAGAAATCTTTTACAGCCTTCCAGCTCTTCTTTACTCTTTCTGTTAGGAAGATAATGCCTTAAACTAGAGTGACTGCTCCCTCCAGGCACATTTAGGCACAGCTGGACTGGCTGGCCCTGACTATAATGCATTATTACCATAAGCTGTTCTGTGACCAGTAATGTGACTCTCCTGTCTAATTTTGACCTTCCTTATTTTTTCCCACTAGTAGCATTGGCTCAGATTCATAGACTGCCCATTGCCCTGTACCATTTGCTGCCTCCTGTGCACTCCAAGCATCCAGAAGGCAAGGACTCTTCAAAGGATCTCTGAAGTCTGGCATTTATGCACTTATGTGATCAAATTATTAGTAATTTCTGATAATTTTGGAAGAAGTAAATACTGCACTGGGATTTTAAAAGCTACTCCATGCCTTTATTTTTTTCCTTAGAGACCATCAAAGATAGAAGTTGATGTCACAGAGTTTTGTGCTTCTGCATTACTTAAAAAATATCTGAAGTAGGAAGACAATTCAACATCTGATTGTGAACCTCAGATGATGTTCATAAATATATGAAATATAAACTGGATCCTTTGTGGCTGGCTGTCTCTCGGGATAACCACGTGAGCTACAAGGCAATGTGTGCAGCTCAAATGTGGCATGCAGATGGGAAGTTTAATAGGTACCTTTAAGTACCATTAGATGATTTTACAGCTGTTGCTTGTCCCTGGCCAGCAAGGGGAAGTAGGCCATTAAAGATGTTATGCTAAAAAAGAAACCATCTGCCAAAGCCAGCAGAGGCTGGTTGGGTGAATTAGCAGCTGGAGTCTACAGCTGAGAGGACTTACACTCCTTTTTTTCTGTCTGTCTCCAGCCACAAGGAATTAACAACAGAAGGTTTAAAAAGAAAGGACTGCCTGTTTTGCATAGCAGTGTGTACTGGAAGTTCACATGGAAGATACACTTACTGTTTTGGGTTGCTATTCCAACAAACAAGTTGCCAGTCAAAATGTCAGTCCAAGGGGAACCAGACTGGTGGTAGGAGCGCACAGCTTTTAACTTGTGTTTGGGGGGCTCAGATCTACACCACATGAAAGTGCATGTTACAGAAGAAAATGCCAGGGACACACAGCAGCCAAACAGAGACAAAATATAAACATGAGAAGAATATTACTCCCTGCCATTTTATTCAAGGAGAAAATATTACGAAAATGAAAATATGTTTTAAATGAATTTTCATTATACTCACTGAAATGGAAATAAAAGGCAAATTAATCTGTATAAGCTTGATCTTCAATATGCAGCACTTCTTGTAATCAGTTACACTACTGTGAAGGCAATTTTCATTTTTAAGTCATTGTGACTTGATTTGTGATTTGATTTACAGTCTGTGTTTCCATTCTGCCTTTTTCTATTTGCCTACACAACATAGGTCTCTCATCCAAGAAATATGAAGAGTCAAAGAGCATGTAACTAGCTGCTTTATGGGAGGTTTTCCACACATCAGCATTGATTGCTTCACCTTCTGTTATCAGTCACAAGAGACAGCTGCCTTCGTCTCCCAGCACAGCTTCCAGCATTGCTATCAGCTACAGCTTTGGATGGGGTTTGAAAGAGAGGGATTGCCATCCATCATTTACAGCACGGCACATTTCAGCAGCACATCTCTTTCAGGCTAGTTTCTATCTGTGGTTACATCAAAATGTTGACAAAATTCCAATTGAAAGGTAGTTACAATCACATCAAGGAATTGTAAGACTTGTTCTAAGTGACCATATTGAATCTCCCCGGTGTCTGCTGGAAGGAAAGTCCAGCAGAGTTCAAACAACCTGAGAGACTTAGATTGGCAACTTGGTAATGGAAGATCTAACAAAGAGAAATGCTCTGCTGGACGTGGTACACCCAAAGAAGAAAGAGCTGATGAGGAAAATGAAAGTCACATTGCAGCCTTGGCTGCAGTTACCTCAAGATGGTGGAGTTCAGGACCCTAAGAGGAAACAGCAGAAGTAAAAGCCCAAGATCTCTGAGAGCTGAAACTGTTGATATTAGCAAGGACCGTGAAGGGCAACAAAAGTGAATTCTGCACATCCATCAGAAGCACAGTTAAGGTTCAGAAAAACAAAGGCCTATTTGTGAGCAGGGCAGGGAAACTAGTGAGAAAGGACAGAGAAGAGGGCAAGGTGCTCATGACTTCTTTGCCTCTGTCCTTACCACTGAAACTGTCCTTCAGGATCACATGCTACTGAGAGCAGAGAGAAAACTTAGATGAAGGAAGACTTATATTGGTGGAGGAGGACCTGATCAAGGGGCACTTCAATAAGCTGAGCATATGTAACTCCATGGGGCCTAATGGGTTACACCTGTAAGTGTGAGAGAGATTGACGGTGTCATGAGGCCACTCTTGCCTACCTTGCAAAAGATAGGGCGACTCGCAAAGGATCCTGATGACTGTCTATCAGTTCTGTTTTCAAAAATGGCAATAAAGAAGATGTGGGGAACTAGGCTAGGCAGTCTCTCTCACTCCTTGAGGAGGTGACGGACAAAATCTTCATAGCAAGCATTGCCAAATGCATGAAGGACAAGAAGCTGATTGGGAGCAGTCAGCAATGTATACAAGGGGAAATCACACTTCTCCAAGCTGATGGTCTTTACAATGAAATGACTAGCTTGGTGGATAAGGCAGGAACAGTAAACTTAATTTACCTTGACTTCAGTGAAGTCTTTGACACTGTATCCCATAATGTCATCACTGATAAGCTGGTGAAATACACATTAGGTATGTGGACAGTGAGGTGGATTGAAAATTGACTAAATGGCTTGGCCCAGAGGATTGTGATCAGTGACAGAAAGTCCAGCTGGAGGCAAAGTGTATCTCAGGGCTCCGTGCGGGTGCCCACACTACCAAAAATTTTCATCAATGACAAGGATGGTGGAGCAATGTGCCACAAGTCTGCAGATAATCCAAAGATGATCCAAAGCTGGAAGGAACAGCTGATAAACCAGACAGTGTGCTACTGGACCAATGGCCCTCAACAGGCTGGAGGCTAGTGTCATTAAGTTCAACATGGGTAAACACAAAGTCCTGTCAGGAGGAAGAATAGTACATTCTTCGGGCTGTGTGGCTAGAAAGTTGCTTTTCTGAAAAGGACCTTGGTGGATAAGAAACCGATCATAAACCAGCAAAGCACCCCCATGGCAAAAGAAGCCAACAGCATCCTGGGCTGCAACAGGAAAAGCACTGGTAGAAGGTCAAAGAAGGTGATCCCTTCCTCTCCTAAGCAGCAGTGAGGCAACAGCTTGAGTGCTGTGTCCAGTTCTCTCCAACACAGGAAAGACAGGGACTTCACTGGATTGACCCCATCAGGGTCAAAAAGATGTTAAAAGGACAGGAGCATCTCTCATATATGAGGACAGGCTGATGTGGGACTCTTAAGCCTGAAGAAGAGAAGGCTTCAGAGGATCTCATCTATGTGTATAAATACTGATGGGTGGGAATGAAAATGAGGGGGGCATTTCTGCTCCATAGTGCCCACTGACACAACAGGAGGCAACAGGCACAAATTATAATGCACAAAATTCCATCTGAGCACAAGAAAACAGTTCTTTCCTGGGAGGGTGGTCAAACACTGCAACAGGTTACTTAGAGGCAATAGAGTCTCCGCCTCCAGAGATGTTCAAAACCCAACTGGATATCCTTCTGGACAACCTGTTCTGTATGATCATCCTTGACCAGGAAGGCTGGATCAGATCATCAGATCATCTCAAAGGTCCATTTCAGTCTAAATTTACCTAAGATTCAGTCATACTGTCAAAAATACTCAGCAAAGTTTGTATACCTGAGGAAAAGCAGAATACAACTTCTGACACCAGACAGTTGGCTCTTATTGCTGCAAGAAGAGTGAAAATAAGTGACTTACCAGTTTACTAATGCTTATAAATGTCTAGAAACCTGGAGCAGGTAACAGTTTCTCACAATACATAACACATTTTAAGACTGAGAAGGAGTTGCTCAATTTAAAAATAGCAAATTCCAAAAACCAAAGTACTAGCAAAAATGGGAGCTCTGAATTCTCAGAGGGAATAAATCTTTAATCAGACCTCTAACTGCATGTGTGGTCTCCAGTTACACATTTCTACTTGTACTACGCTGAAAGGAAGGCACAGTTCATCACCTGTTTCGATTACAGGTTAGCTTTTGTGGGTTTCAGTGCAGGATAGAGCTTTAATGTTTTGCTTGGTCTCTGGCTGCCCAACACAGAACACCTGACAGAGAGCAGTTTTGTTTGTCCTATACTGTATCATGTTAAAATATGTTTTGTACGCTGTGATAGTACCAGCTTATCTCTGAGGATATCCACGTGTTGGAGAAATATTCCCAGAATCTTTGCACACGCACCTGTGGTTTAGTATTGAATAGACAGCAGGAATAGGAAAAAAAAAAAGATGGGCCTTTTTTTGTGTGCATTTTGGCCTCCACAATCTGCATTACTTCCAATGACAGAAGTCCTTAGCTTAATGCTCTTAGTTATGCAATATACAATCATTTCTTCCTTCTAGGAGTTTTATGGAAGACTCAGATTTAAGGTTCAGAAATCTCACTGGAATTCAAAGACATTTCTTAAAGCTTTACTCTGTTTCATATTTATATATATCCATTGCAACACCCAACCTGATGATTAAAAGAATAAAAATTAAAATTAAAAAAAAATGGGGAAAATTAGAATATCAACAAAACAAAACAATTCTAGTAAAACAGAGCTATAGTTTGCAAATTATTCTTATAAAGTAACTGCTCACTTGAAGAAAAATCCTACTCAAAAGATTAAGGAAGACGCTGTGGTCAACAGCATTTACTATAAGAATGGAAAGATTTTTTAATACTATTTAAAGAAGAACTGGTAAGAAATATTTTGAAATTGAGTGAAAAGAAGCTTTGTGTGTCTTAGTAGCTGAGCCTTCATAATAGGAGACATGCTAGGATAAGCTCAGGCAGATAACAAATGAGAGAACAAATACATCCTTCATTTCAGCTGAAGGCTACATTCCATGAAAAAAAATTTTTCATCTTGAATATTTACATAATCACTTGTCTTATTGTAAAGTTCCTCAGCTCCTGTGCAAGCACCTGCACCTTCAAAGGGAAGTCCTCAGCACTTTCCAACCCAGTTGTCTGCAGGAGGAATAGAATATGCAAAAGCCAAACTTTATCACAATTCTGGCAGCAAAAGTCCACAAGTGAAAAACTGATTCTTTTGTGTCAACAATCGTCAAGTGTTTTTTTTTCCATAAAGCAATTATATTGCTGCACCATTCTTTCATACGTATCAATCAGCTCAAATAACAGTGCAATGTGAATACTAAAATGAGCACTGATTTGCCTTACAAAATTTTTGTCTTTGAGTGTGGCAGCTACTGCGACATAAGGAGTTTTTAAAGTATGCTTGGGCAAAGACAGTCTACGAAGCACTTAAAGGAAGTGCAGGTATAGATGAAAGACAAAACGGGTAAACTTTTAAACTCCTTACTTTCACTTCAAAGGAGAACAAAAGGATCTATCTTTGTTTTTAACCCAAATCTTCCAGCCACTCTTTTCTTAACCTGTAAAATTCTGGGGAGAGAAATTCTTGCCTGCAGAAAGCCCGAACTATCAGAAAATTGAAATGAGCAGATCAGCATGAAGATAACAAAGTAGGACTGACATTTGTGAGATGCGGATTCCCAGAAGAATCCCCCAGATCAAAGTGTATTCTAGCACCTCCAAGGGACTCTCTAAAATGCAAGTGGTTGGAGACTGGGTAAGCAGCACTCTGCTCTTTTCCTATATTCATTTTCCAAAGATTTCCAAAGACAGACCAGACAGCACGGACTCTTGCTCTGAACTTGTACAACCATTCTTCTGCAAATCATGTGCTCAAGATCTAACGATACGGAGAAAAATACTTAAAAAGCTGTCATCTTGTATGTCCCGAGTAAACAAATAACAGGGCAAAAACTTTCCCCATTGGCTTTGTCAAAGTTCCTAGGGGAATCAAAATTGCAAGCTTTCTCCTTTAATAGGAGGGCTAAAAATGTATGGTATTGGAGTTTGAAGACCTCCATTTTCACTTCCTCTATTCCAAATTCATACACAAAAAGCTAACATTTTAGGAAAAGACAGAGAGTATTCTTAGAATCACTGATACCACCTGTCTCTGGTTTCTTTGAAGAACAACCACTATATAACATAGAAAAGTCTCCTATGTAGCCTGCTTTGATTACCTGAGCTTTAGTCTCTTACTTGACTAATGAAATAGCAAATTTACATTGTTTAACAGACCTCTTCAAAATCATATTATTACTGTTTGCTAATTAAAAAAAAAAAATCCAAAACCTAAAAACCCCAAAGAAAGGCAGCCATGCTATGCAACTAATTTTAAAGCGTGTAAATTCTAAACAGATATATTGCTTTATTGTCCAAATATCCATTGGCACTTTTCTAAAAGGTCTGATCTCATCCAGCATGTGGTTTGGAAGCATCTTTGTCGCTAAGTATTATAGCTCCAAGCTTTCAGGATTTATCTGTTACAGGGCTGAACTCTTTCTATTATGGCTCATTAAAGCTGACACTGTATGAACAACAGTTACCATTATTTCACCATGTTAATGTTGATAGGACGCATTTATTGATAAACTATTATGTTTCTCAGTTCAGCTGAACATCTGCCTCTTAAAAGCAAAGGGTTTCTTTTTGTTGGTCTATTTTTTCCATATCCAGGAAAGAGTTTTGTCTTTCAAAGACAATCTGTTCATTGTCTTTCCTTTTCCCTTCCAACTATTAACATACTTTTGATTATTCCCTTCTTGAGCATCTCTTATTCCAGATGGCTCGGTAACCTTCCTTTTGTTTTCCCTGAGTCAAAGTGCCACTGATTCTCATTATGGGAAGGAAATAAAAGTTTCCACCACACATTTCTGGATGTATGAAACAGCGCAGCCCCCCTGCTGTGCTTTAGATGCGTGACTCTCCGTAGGATGGAAAAAGAAAAAAAATCCTCTGTGTCAGCACTGGCAGTAAAGCCTGTCCCACTCTACGCTGAGTTGCTGAGATGCTCTGAACATTCGTCAGGTCTTAATCTTCAACTTTGCTGCAGCTGGATTTTTCTTTTAAATCATACACAACAGCCATTCATCGGTCACCATGGCCTGCACTTACACACTGTCCTGAGGAGCTTATGCATAGCCCAGAAGACTTTCCAATTAAAGTAAAACTTTTGAAAAGAGAGACAAAGGAAACATCACAGATATCTGTATTTTAGGAAATTCCTATTTCTATTTGCATGTAAAAGCACCAACCGTGCATCTGTAGTGCATCTTTTGTTGGAAAGTGTTTGATATCAGTCTTTAAGGAAAACACAACCATTTAGACCTTGGCTTCATGGTTTTCCCCACCTAAAAATAATTCTTTCAAGCTAAATATTTTAGCACAAGACTTTGGGTCTCATATGAAAAGCGTCAAGCACTGAAAACAATTTGGTATTTCCGCAGTCCTGCAGCACATGTAAGTTTTGTGGCACATGGCCTAGTAAAGCAAACGATTTTTTTTCTTTAAGAGTTGTTGCCTGTGATACGGAGATGACAGCCCAGCCCAGCAATGACTGTCAGAATGTAGAGCCTTCCTCCGGGGACCTCATGTTAGTGTGAGCCACAGTGTTAACAAGAGTTGTCTGGCATCTCAGTTTGCTGCTCAGGCACACAGAAGCAGCACTAACCAGCAACAAAGGAGAAGGGAAGTTTGTTGCTACCATTAAGACAGTTGTGCCTTACGAAGTTCTGTCCACACAGCTGGAAGATGGCAAGAATGAAGATAATTGTTTCACGTCATTTCTGTGACTCATTAGATCTCTTCTTTGCAGGACAAAAGCTTGTCCCTTCACAGCTAAATTAATAATTACAGCCTTCATCTTTTGCTTTCAAATGCTGGTAGGCACATGTAGGATGCAGAGTCCATCTCCTCTCTCACTGCAGGTAGTTATTTATTGCCTTAGCTGATAAGCTCCAGACAAAAGTGTCTAGTTCACAGAAGCAAAAATGTTAAAAAAATAATAATGTCAGCAGCTACATGTGAAGAGGACACCCAGAGTGCACAAGAACATCAGTGAAATCCAAGCTGCCACTGTGCTCCTGTGCAATCCTAACAGACAACATGCAGAATCTTGTGGGTGTAACACAGTTTCTTGAGAACAGACAGGAGCATTGGATGGAGCTCCAGAGATCTGAACACCATGAATGCGTACGGTTGTACATGTCACATGTATAGCCAGAGGACAGCTGTTAGACGAGCAAGGCAAGTTGCAGAGAAAGATAAGCTTGGATATAGCAGTAGATTGAAAGATACAGCTCACAATTATCAAGAAACCCGTCTGCTCACCACCTAAGGAAAGCATGCTGTTGGACATAAGTACAGGAGTATTTCCATTACAGCTATGGAAGGCCAGCAGCCAGTATAAATTCTGCTTGCTTCGCTACAACATACTGACAAAGCAAGATGGAGGCCTTTTTCCCCTGCTATGGTATACCCACTGAAGCACAGAGGCACATGCTTCCTGATGTCTTCAGGCCCATAGCCATTGTCAGCATGGTCATCAGAGCACACATACACTCCACTGAGGCAAGGAACATAAGCTTGACAACCATCCATGTTCCTTCTGTTGTTCAAGTGTTTTCAGTTACTTTGTTTTCTGCTACCCAGCATGGACCAATACACACACAAATACATTTCCTTGCCACCTCAACATCCTTAAGAATTAAATCAGTAGAAGGAATACAGCTATCTTCCTCCAGATCACATCAGGCATAGAACTTCAAGTTGCTTTCTTCCAAGCATTCAACAGCTAAGTCAGAAATTTAGAGTCCTCGGTGTGAAGGAATACTAGGGACTACATACCAGAAGAACGGTGAAACCAACTACCACAAAGATGCAGAGGACCCACTATCAGGTTCAGATGTTAAGCTCTGACTTTCAGAGCCACTGCCACTGTCCCCCCCTTTCATTTTGCAAAGGCCTGGCCTTTAACTACAGAAATGCATACAATCGCACTTATGAAGAAAAGATAAAGCACGGTGCAGTGCATCAAATAAGAACATACATAACTGAAGAGAAAACAAAAGATGCTGCCATGACATAAAGTGCAGCCAAAGAGTGGTCAGATGAAGACAGTGTTCAGGCAATCTGCAGCAGTGAAACCAACTTCAGCAGGAGCCATGCTAAACAGCTTTTTCTCTGGAAGTTTTTCTTCTCATAATCCATTACCAACATTTGTTTAGCCAAGTGTTCAGGCTCCTCAAGGGAGAGAACTGCCACATTACTCTGCACAGAAATGTACCACTACATTTGCCTGTAATGGGAAGTACACAGGTGGCAATCACACTTCAAAACAGTGCTGATAATCAAGTTGATTGTTTTTTTTTTCCCTGCAGCATTCAGAGGATGAAACAGTGCTTGCAAATGTTTCAAATTATCTGAATGTCACTCCTGTTTTTGTTTTTAAAGAATACAGGCTCACACATGGCTTTTATCAACGCAATGGGTTTCTAACCACATACTTTTTAAGTACAAACTTGACTTCCCTCCAAAAATTATCTATAAAAGACAAGAGGGCCTCATTTAAAAGAGACTAATGAGTTTCCTCTTGTTAAGTTTTTTAATTTTGCTCTATTTGGACACTACTGAAACTAGAGGGCCAAATCAGCATTTGACAGAAGAAGGAAAACATAAAGGCAGTATCGGCGGATGTATCTCTGGCAGAAGCAAAGATCATGCCCTCACTCCAGGCCTTTCAGAAGTCTACCATACTACCATAGCACTCCAGTTGTTCTACAGTGAAGTTAAACTGTGATTATGCTTTAAACAGGACTAATTTCAAACTTCTGCGACCATACTTTATTCTGACCACTGTTATCACACGGCTGGTGTAGCAGAAGACCACATTAACACTTCTTCCCCCTTGGCCAGATACATGCCCAAAAGTACAGATGCTGTGCTCAAAAGCATCACCTTAAAGATGAATATATTCTGTGGGAGTATCATGAATTTTCTACACTCTTTCTGAGCTTAAATAATAGTTTAGATTTGGCTAAATAGACATAGGTAAAAAGTAGCAACTAGAAAAGGTGGTGCTTGTGAAACTTACTTTCTTTGTGTTCCAAGAAATGAAGCAGCAAAGCCATTATGAACTGTAAACGCCACTCCTACATATACTCTGCTTTGCAGTGTAACAGACAAAGTCTGCTTTATAAGGGTTCATATAAGGAGCTGTTTTCCCTGTTCATCAGGGAAAGGAATGCACACAAGGCTGTGGAATGCAGACGGAACTCACTTCTAGAAAACCCACTTTCCCAGGCAAAGCACATTCAAATGTATCAAATTTCCCACACTTTAAGTTCAGCACAAGCTCAACTCCAGTATCAGAGACCAAACAGACATCAGCCATGCTGTGAAGGTTGCAAAAGAAATCAGGTCACAAGTTCAGGTAGGGAAGAAGCTGTGGTGAAGCTGCAGATCCTGCAAGAGGTTAATTCAAGTAACGTGCCACAGCATGTGCCATCTCGGTGTAATGCAAAGTCAAGTTCCTGAAGGTTGATGGGATGATCCACGTGACTCCCTACTATTACTCTGAGTAATTAGCAATGACTGGGGTTGAGGATTGTCCAAATTACTCCTTGGGTTCAGTCCTTACTCTTGTAAAAGCAGATAGCATGGGCTAATCAAGGCATTTTAGATACCAAATAAAAACAGAGTGAAATTGCTCAAAAGTAAAATTAGTCAGCAAAAAGAAATGAAATGTTTAAAAGGCCAGATATTTATCTATCTAGCAGATGTCAAGATTCACCACACAGACAGAGACAACACAATGTTTACCAGGTGTCTTTGACAGTACTCCTGAAATGGCATATTCATCTGCCAGTTTAGTTTACAGAGAAGTATCTGCTAGGTCCTGAATCACCAGAGGAGCTAAAAGGGAAGAGAAGGAGGAGGTTCAGGCATACAAACTTGTTATAAAATATCTACAAGTTATTTTTCAAGCACATATACTTCCAAACACAAAACTTTCTAAAAACAAAGATGTGCTACTGCTCTAACTTTGCTGTTACATACAAATAAACACAGAATTCACACACTTCAGTGACTAGAGAAAACTACAGCCATGCAATAATCTGTCTTGCTGAATTTTCTTCATTTACACAAAAGATGGAGTTGCGTAGTTTTTCAGATGTGCTGAAGAAGAGACCACGGATGGGCAGCAACAGCAGAAAGGGGAAAAGCTTTACAACACAAATTTCTTCCTTAGCCCAAATCCAGCATTGATCAAAGTGGTGGAAAAATCAGCAAGAAAGGAGTGTCTGGAATTTACAACTGCCTTCAGCTGGCGGCCTGCAGCTATACCCATCCACTAGTGATGACTGAACAACCAGCCAACAGCCAGCCATCTGACTGCTCCTGTCAGCCCTTGGCAAAGCTTGGCTTAAAAAAAAAGAAAAGAGAAGAGAAGAGAAGAGAAGAGAAGAGAAGAGAAGAGAAGAGAAGAGAAGAGAAGAGAAGAGAAGAGAAGAGAAGAGAAGAGAAG